>NC_134354.1:105065576-105208076 GCF_048569485.1 Anomaloglossus baeobatrachus | reverse complement strand
TTCAGCGCCCCCCCCGCCCCCTGCGGCTGTAGTCAGCGCCCCCCCCCACCCCCCGTGGCTGTAGTCAGCGGCCCCCCCCGCCCCCACGGCTGTAGTCAGCGGCCCCCCCGCCCCACGCGGCTGTAGTCAGCGCCCCTCCCACCCCCCGCGGCTGGAGTCAGCGACCCCCCGCGGCTGTACTCAGCGGCTCCCCCACCACCCTCAGCAATCTTCAGCTCATAGAGCGCCTACCTCTCCCTGCTGGATGCCGCACTCTCACCAGCTCCGCGTTGCCCGCAGCACTGTGATGAGGTGCAGAGTGATGACCTCATCACATTGGGCTGCGGGATGACGGGCCACCTTTCTGATCTGCTCCATTCACAGTGCCTCCCCCACCACATGGCTAATTTGCATACGATGCCCTAGAAGGACTTCGCATGCACCTTAGTCATGTGCAGACTGCAGTTGTGGCTGAAGCGACACCGCGCCCCTCTGCTGGAGCTGTGACTGGGGCTTGGTGAAGGTGGTGGGCCCGGCTGGACAGGAGCTACATAAAGCTAAGTAAGTAACCGGCGGCGGTTACAGTAAAAACGCTGTGCTGGGACCGGAGGAGCCAGGAAATGTACAACTTCTTACCTCTCTGCGGCGCCCCCCCTGAAGCATGGCCGTCGGCGCCCTGTGCGACCGCACAAGTCGCACATGCCTAAAGCCGGCCATGTGAACAAGCCTGAACTGTAAAGTTCAGGGTTTGTATCAAAGAAAAATTAATGTCCAAGTTCGGAGTTTGGGGGTTCTACATATGCTAACCACGTGATCTGTGCTCCGGTATGCTCAGAGCTTGGCCCAGTGTGGACTGCTTGTGTTGCGCCCCTGAATATATCAGGGTGCAACAGGGTACTGCAATCCTTACCCAGGGTGCAGGGTCTACCCCCCATGTTTCCAGGCTCCCAATAACCGGTGTCACACAATCAGCACCACAAATCCCAATCACAACTCACATCAAACCTGTCAGACACACCAGTGGGTTGGTTAAGCTGGAATAGGGCCACCCACCTGGGGGTCAGGCAGACTGGTAGGAGGAAAGTAGTCAGTTGAGTGGTAGCCCTCAAAGAGTGAGGAGCTGGGAGTTGTAGCTCCCGGGGAGCGAGACCAAGGCTGAGTTGCTGACGGTGGTCCGTGACCACAGGAGTCGGGGACCAGTAGTAGTGACATTGGAAAGGGGTGCGACGGACATAGTCTAGGAGGACTGTTGGCATCAGCAAGCCTAATAAACAGACCGGTACCGAGCATGACGGGGTACAGGACCCTAGGTCAGGAGCAGGTTCAGCCGTCCTGATAGTTAACCTGGGAGGGAGAGTATCTTTATGAACTTCCCTAAGAGCTCAGAGATTGAAGGCATCAGCACAACGCGGGGGATAGGGTTATCCAGAAAAGCAACCCAACTGAAATCCCAAGTGCCAGCTATCAAGAGCACAGATGCCCTACTCACAGGTAGCGGGGCCCCAACAGCTTCACGCCAAGGGGCCACAACGGACACTAAAAATTGTGCATGGAGGCAAAGGTCCGGGCTATCAAACGACACCGGTGGGAGTGGACACCTGGACGGGCTCCCCTGTAGTGATTGTGATGCACAGAGACTCTGGTTTATCTTCAGTGTGAGTGTCTGCTTTATAATATTTATCCTGCACTACGACAACCTACAGTGAGTACCCTGTTCCCCTGCATCCTGCGCTCCCAAATGATCACCAAAACCTCAGAGGCCGGGGCTTTCCCTACCTGCAGAGGGACTGACACCTTGCTGCCCCACATCATCTGCCCCGGTACTCCCTCCAGCAGTGGCATTACTCCCATTACCGCAACCCGCAGGTGGTGTCACAAACTTTTCCCATGTAAATACTCGCTTTACAAGGATCGGAGTGTTAACCAAGCCCGGGTCCGGACCCCTCGAGCCACGACCATCACGGATCCGAGAACCCCGGTCTCCGCCAGGGCGGTACACTTGCAGTCTCTGATTGGCTCTCAAAGAGGGTAAAAATATTTTTTGATGTAGTATAGCTAAAAAACAAAACAGAAAACCCAGTCCTCCCCGGAAGTGCTCTGTTTATGGCTGGCAGTTTGTGGACAGAAAACCGAACTACCCAATAATTGACTTCCAATGGGGTTTGGGCTCCAGGATCAAGCTCAGGTCATGTCTGGGTCCCAAACTGAACTTTATCTAAAGTCCTGCTGAACTCGGCAAACTCAAACTTCCACTGGTCCGCTCATCTCTACTAGAAACCCTTGGATCTTGGTATACTACCTTGGTGTGGTGATTTCTGTGGAAAAGCTTTGGTTGTCATACCGGTAATGGGGGCTCTTGGTGTCACTATTGTGATGAGGGTGTTAAATGTGGCTCACAACCCTCTAGCAGAACTGAATGTGGCTCTCAAGGTCAGAAAGATTGGGGACCGTTGTTTTAGAGGACACTATCTTAGACATATGGAACAAAATAGAACAGCTAATGTTACTCAAGGAGTATCATTATCTCTGTCATAATATGTTCTCCCAATTTTAGGCTATGGGCTTTTCAGCAAATCCATGTTTCAGATAAGCTGTGCTACCCCCCAAAATTGTAAAATTTAGCAATACAACAAATTTCAAACAAGTCAGTTGTACATGACATATGGCAAAAAATAAATGGTCTATAAGGGCAACCTGCAAAGTGACCCAAGTAAAGGTGTTCTCTCTTAGGGCGGCTTTGCACACTACGACATCGCAGGTGCGATGTCGGTGGGGTCAAATCGAAAGTGACGCACATCCAACGTCACTTGCGATGTCGTAGTGTGTAAATCCTAGATGATACGATGAACGAGCGCAAAAGCGTCGTTATCGTATCATCGGTGCAAGCTCAGACATTTCCATAATGCCGGTGCCGCGACAGGTACGATGTTGTTCCTCGTTCCTGCGGCAGCACACATCGCTGTGTGTTAAGCCACAGGAGCGAGGAACATCTCCTTACCTGCCACCAGCGGCTCTATGGAAGGATGGAGGTGGGCGGGATGTTTACATCCTGCTCATCTCCGCCCCTCCGCTGCCATTGGCCGCCTGCCGTGTGACATCACTGTGACGCCGCACGACCCGCTCCCTTAGGAAGGAGGCGGGTCGCCGGCCAAAGCGACGGTCGCAGGGCGGGTGAGTGCATGTGAAGCTGGCTATAATTATCGCTACGCCAGCTATCACAAGATATCGTACCTGCGACAGGGGCGGGGACTATCGCGTGCAACATCGCAGCATCGACTTGCGATGTCGCAACGTGCAAAGCCCGCCTTAGTTTATAATAGAGTAATAAGACACAACAGAATTTAAATGGAACCTTAGATTCAGCATTAATCAACACTTTTGGTGCAGCCATGTAGGTTTTACTTTAAAACGCGAATGTGAGAGAATAGATTCCATTTTATTCTTATAGTTTCCATCTTGTCCTATAGTTAAAGGGAACCTGTCACCAGTTTTTCACTATTAAACTAAAAGTATCACCTTCTGCAGCTCCTGGGCTGCATTCTATGAAGGTGCACCTTGTTCCCTGAGTCCCCTTGCAGACCCCAGAAATAACGTTATGAAATCTGACTGCCACGTATGTTAATTACTTGTGTGGCTCAGATAGGCGTCCTCTTTTTCGGCTCCTGTCCCCCCTCCTGCCGCTGTTCGCCGTCCTCCTTTCTTGATTGAGGTGATGATGCCTCCATCGTCATCCACGCTGCTCTTTCAAATTTCGCACTTGTGCAGTCATATCCGCTTGCGCAGGCGCAGTTCACTCTGCCATATCGCGGGCAGGGCAGAAAACATAGCTGCGCCGATGAGTTAAATGCGCAGGCACGAGTTTTAGGTTGGGTATGAGGATGACGCAGTGACGCCATTATGCACAGCGCTGACCATAATCTCGCACCTGCGCAAATAGCTCCGGTACGCTCGAGGGCAGTTATATTTTCCACTCTGCCCACGATATGGCAGAGTGAATTGCGCCTGCGCTGGTGGACATGACTGCACAGGCGCAAGATTTGAAAGAGCAACGTGGATAAGGATGGAGGCGTCATCACGTCAATCAAAAAAGGAGGACGGCGAACAGAGGCAGGAGGGGGGACAGGAGACGAAAAAAAGAGCACGCCCATCTGAGCCCCACAGGTAATTAGCATACCTAGAATGCAGCCCAGGAGCTGCAGAAGGTGATACTTGTTATGATCGGGAACCATGGAAGACCACCACAAATCATTGGCAAAAAGTGACAAGAGCATTGGCAACTAATCTGGCCGCCATCTCCTTACTAACCATCAACACTAGAAGTAGCCGAGGGGTGAACTATCATCCTATGCACCGCAAACCCAGCCGGAGAACTAGCTATCCTAAAGAAAGGAAAGATGAATAACTCTCTGCCTCAGAAAATAGACAAAGAATAGCAATCCCCCCACATTCAAAGACTGCTGTGATATAGGAAAACACAATACACAGATAGATGATAGGATTAGCAAAAGGTGAGGCCCCCACTGACTAAAATAGGAAAGGACAGGAAAGGGGCTGATGGTGGCCAGAGAAAAACCCTGCAAAATTCCAACTTCCTGATAGTACAAAAAGGCCCTCAGATCGCACGATCTGCACTCCGTCCTATACCAGGTGCTCTTGTCATACCAATGAACAGAAAACAAGAATCATTACAAATTCAAAAAGCCACAAACACATGGACTTAAAGGAGCTATACTCCAAACATAACTGCAGGGAGTTTCCCAGCTAAGCAACTAAGAGGGAAAATCCCTGCATGCAAATAAACTGAAAACAACCACAGCAAATGACAAACTCAGATAAGAATAAAAGAACCAAACAACAAATAGAGCAAGGCACTTATCTGGGGTAGATGTGGTGTTGAGCAAAATGAAGCAGGCTGGTGAACAAAGAACAACTGACATCTGGCATAGCCTGCTATCAGACCAGGATTTAAATAGGCAGAGAGTTAGCAATGGAAACACCCATAGCTCAAAACACCTCGTCTATGTCCAAACCATTCCTGGCCACAAGAGGGAGCCTCCCAGCAGCCAAAGCATAACTGACATTCACAACAGATACTTTTAGTTTAATAGTAAAACAACTGGTGAGAGGTTCCTTCTAATGATGTCAGAGGACTCAGCTAACACCGATGGGTGGGGAAGTTTCATATTTCTGTTCACGCCCCACTTGTTCCTATTGCCTCATAAGTTGGAGAAAATTTTTCCTTTGTCTATGACGTTATATAAGCTGGTCACATGTACTAATAAAGCAGAAACGTTCTGTTCACCACAAAGAGAGTGTGCTGTATTGATTTTCCAAGTGCTTGTAAAATAAATCTAATTAATTTGAAGTTACAGACGCATAGAAGGAGTGTATTTCACACGACTGAATATCAAGACAAACTCTACTTTGAAAAGCCAAATAGGAACTATGCGTCCTGACTAACTAGTCCAAGAGGCTTTTAAGCAGTGTCTTCTCAATGGCTCACTACTTTACTCCCTATCTGTGTCTATAGGGAGTGATCTGTCATACTATGGGAAATGGGTGTGGAAAAGTCACCAGGGATCTGCTTTGGGCTAGTCATCCGATATACTTAGTCCTTGGCCAGCTTTTCAAAATATGTAGTCTCTGAAACTTTGCAGCGTGCCATACTAAAACATACACAGCTGCATTAGCGCAGCTAGACTTTGATTCATGGTGGCCATGCAGCATAAATCTCCACAAGTTCCCTTTAAGGTGACAACCACAACATATAAAATATATAAATTATACCCAAACAGTTACCTGTTTACATGCAGAAAGATCTCATTAAGGCGGCTTATAACGTCTCTGCATAAGTCTTGGCAATAAAAAAATAAAACGGATCTTCTCATAACGGTAGTTACTTTTGACTGACATGGAGCTTGTCTTTCACTCCTCTATACAGTAACTGTACTTACATTCTCTAAGAATTGATTATATTTCTCTCTGTGGATTTTAAAGAGCTCAATCCATAGATATATCATCCTGTCATGGCTGCATCGAGCATTGATATGTATAAAGAGCGATTAGTTATTTAAAGATCATATTGGAGTTACGACAACAAAGTAAAAAGAATATAAAAAAAATAAAAGAAATAAATATATATGAAGTTTATGATCTTTTTAAGCATTAAGATAGGAACAATCCGAAAAAAGGGTCTTCATACAAGATATTCCTATGTTTTCTATACAAATATTTGGACACAGTGTAGGAGGATGGCAGAGCCCCCTACAATGTAAAGTGTATGGTTATGTAAAGTGTCATATGTTATGTGCTGTAAATGTGTTACTGTCTATTAATCAGATATAGCAGCGTGGAGAATGTTATGTAGGAAAGTAGTGTGAGGTAAAGGTTAAGGATGACATTTATAAGTAATGTAAAGCATAGGAATGTTATGTATATAGATTTTATTAGTAATAGAAACAGTTAATATCAGGGTCAGCCCATTGGGGGTTCAGCTAGTGTTGAGCAGAGTCAATTCCTGGTTACAGAGAGAGCTGAGATTCAGTTCTGCAGGAGGGTTCGAATGAGGAGGACGTGGCATGTAGTTGAAGCAACCAGGGAGTTATCGTCATAAGGTCCGGAGCCTATGGCTCACCCCGATGGGCTTGGAGGGTCAAAGCAACTAGAGAGCCGTCAGGGCAGAGAATCGGACAGCAGTAACAATGGTGGGGGCAAGGAGGCACAGGCCCAGCAGGTTGCATATGAGGGGTTCAAGATAGCTGGGATAGACCGAGCGGGAGTGTCCCAAATAATAATACAGCAGACCTGTAGGAGGGAGGCTATGTCTGTCATAATGGCGAGAAGTAAAATAATTGTTCAAGTTATGGTTGCCAAAAGAACTCCTGTTTGAAGTGTTTCACTACTGCGTCTATGACGTGGACCGGTTGTGGGGTGATGGACACCACCCTAAAGAGAACTGTAAGTGCTACACTCCCCACCCAATGTGATCCGCAAAGACTCTTTCTGGCGTAGGAGTCCCCATGGCCCGGCACTCGCACCTTCCTACAAGTTTAGCATTAAAAATCTATTAATACTTTATGTAGGGTAAAACAAATCGAAAATTAAGCCAACAAGAAATCATCATCTAAATTTTGGGTTTAGCTTTAAACTACGCTTGAGCTGTACAAAACAGGATGATAACTCATCAAACAAGGACTATGAAGGTTCATCCTAAGTGAGAAGAGGAAACCTAGAGCTTGTGGAGATGATGAGTTCAGGCTACAGCTGTTAGAAAAATTATTTAGAGGAAGGTTTTACTTCCATTCTTCTATAGATTTCTTCTAAAAGTTCCGAAGCCCTGGCCACTGTTTCATAATTGACATCTGTGCAGCAAATACCTGAGGATTTCATTCAGTCCATGATTGATTTTTCTTGTGCAGGTTAGTTTCTAAATCCAGCCATGATGGACTACTTGTCAATTCTTTTGGGATTTTCTCTTGATAGTAGACGTAATGAAGGTTGAGTTTAGATCAGGACTTAAAAACCTTTTATCTCTAGTAATATTTTGGTTTTCAAGCTGCGACTGCCATTAGCCCACTGTTTCCAGTTCCCACATGCTTTTAAAGGTAATACCTCAGTGTACCTAAAGAATCATGTGTCCATTGTCCATTGATTAACCAGCCTAGCACAATCTTATTGTTGTGGTGTGATGCACACGCAACGTCGAACGTTGGGACAAAAGACGAGCTGGGGATGCCGTCAGGTAGGAGGTGGTTTGGAGAGCTCAATGGACCAGGGTCATGCGAATTGATTTGTTTATCTCCAATATTTATCAAAGAAATTAACAGGATCTCAATTGTGTTGGGATTCCCTTTATCTCCTATTTTATTAATAGGGCTAGTAAAAGGTCAGACTTTGGGCAATTTGTGAGGATTTTCATCCATTGCAATCAATTGGAACATAAAGAAAGGTTTTTGTACATCACTATCATACAAAAATCAATACTTGAATACAGACAATGTTACCCCAGAGGAGATAAAGTCTAGTGTGAGCTGAAGCAAAGTGAATTCTCTTTGAACTACAAGGTAAAAATACATGTATTGGTAAGATGCAGTACAGCAAAGCACGCAATTTTTCCTGAGTACGCCAATACCAATACCAATGTGGTTGAAAACTACTTTTGAGGCACAGTACAAAGCTCAGAAGGGAAGGAGCGCCTCATAGCAGTGTATATCTTGCTGGAACAGTTTGAGGGTGCTATGTCACACAGGCAGAGTCCCTAAGGTGCCAGAACAGCAGAGCCCTGTTAATTATGCCATTTTACAACCTATACCTCTCATTTAATTGATCTTGGGTGCAGTGGGTATATAGACCTCACAGGTAGAGATGAGCAAACTTAAAGTTCAGTGTTCGGTATGAACTCAGACATTTCCAAGAAAGCAAAGTTTAGGTTCAGAACTTGGGTGCTTTACAAATGCAAACCACTTGCACGAGTATCGCAGAACACAGGTACACTCGGTGCTCAGCCCAGTGCGAGCCACTTGCAGTGTTTGATCAGCTCGCACTGGGGGGCAACAACAGTATGATGAAGTCTAGTGTGCACCTCCCAAAAAAAATTGAAAACCTCCGCCCACCCCCAGAAGTGATCTGTTTATGGCTGGCTGCATGTGGGCAGAGACCCAAACTGCCAATCAGTGACTTCAAGTGAAGTTCAGGTCAAGTCCGTGTCCAAAACTGAACTTTAAAAAGTTTAGTTGGACCAGTAGAACCCAATCTTCCACGGTTCTGCTCATCTTTACTCACAGGTACTTCACAGAATTTTATACCATTGGGCAGTAAAAAAAACATAATTACAATTTTATCACTAAAATTTTGTTTTAGCCCCAGATTTTACATTTTTACAAAAGAGAAAAGGTAAAAATGACACCAGAATTTGTTAAACAATTCTGTTGAACGTGGCAATACCTCACATGTGGCTCTAGAGTAGTCTTTTGCCATGCCGCAGGGTTCGGGAGGGAAGGAGAGCTATTTGAATTTTGGAAAGCAGATTTTCTGAGAATAGTTTGCAGATTCTATTCGCTACTGTACTGAGAAACATGTTGATGCTAACTGCATTTTAGGCACACTGTGAGGCTTAGAATCGAGGGGGATACTTTGTATTTGGGAGCGTCAATTTAGCTGGATTTCTTTTGGGGTTTGGAGAAAGAATAGCCATGGCTTCTTCCAGAGCCTTGGTTCTATCAGTATCATGTATTTCCATTAAAAGATGACAGAGTGGGGGGTAGAGATGAGCGAACCGGTCGCGGTTCGGCTCGAGGTCGGTTCGCCGAACGGAGCTCCCGTTCGAGTTCGGTTCGTCGAACGTTCGACGAACCGAACTCGAACTGCATAGGAAACAATGGCAGGCAATCACAAACACATAAAAACACCTAGAAAACACCCTCAAAGGTGTCCAAAAGGTGACAAACAACTCACAACACAAACACATGGGAAAGTGACAAGGACAAATTCTCATGTGAAAACAAAACAGCGTTACGAGGAAAAAGAGGACGAGACACAGATATAGGCATGGCATGCCCTTCTAAAATCATGTAAAACACCGCAAGGTGACTCCAAGCGGAGTCTCCCTTTTTTCCAAAAATTGGGCCACACAGACACCCCTTCAGTGGCATCACTTGTGCCCCAGTTGTACACTTCACAACTAGATTTGCATCAAGCACATTCAAAAATACGCCATACTTAACCGTCCCCAGGATGACTCCAGGGTAGGTAGCAAAGTCTTTCCTGATCCCAGCTCTGTTCATCTTGGATCATTTTTAAAAACAATGTAAGTAAGGGTTACTCCAAGCGGAGTATCCCTTTTTTCCAAAAATTGGGCCACACTGACACCCCATCAGTGGCAGCACTTGTGCCCTAGTTGTACACTTCACAGCTAGATTTGCATCAAGCACATTCAAAAATACGCCATACTTAACCGTCCCCAGGATGACACTGGGGTAGGTAGCAAAGTCTTTCCTTATCCCAGCTCTGTTCATCTTGGATCATTTTTAAAAAACACAGCAAGCAAGGGTTACTCCAAGCGGAGTCTTCCTTTTTTCAAAAAATTGGGCCACACAGACACCTTATCAGTGGCAGCACTTGTGCCCTAGTTGCAAACAGGATGTTTTGATTTGCATCAAGCACATTCAAAAATATGCTATTCTTAACTGTCCCCAGGATGACACCGGGGTAGGTAGCAAAGTCTTTCCTGATCCCAGTTCTGTTCATCTTGGATCATTTTTAAAAAACACAGCAAGCAAGGGTTACTCCAAGCGGAGTCTCCTTTTTTTCAAAAAATTGGGCCCCACACAGACACCTTATCAGTGGCAGCACTTGTGCCCTAGTTGCAAACAGGATGTTTTGATTTGCATCAAGCACATTCAAAAATACGCTATTCTTAACCGTCCCCAGGATGACACTGGGGTAGGTAACAAAGTCTTTCCTGATCCCAGCTCTGTTCATCTTGGATCATTTTTAAAAAACACAGCAAGCAAGGGTTACTCCAAGCGGAGTCTCCCTTTTTTCAAAAAATTGGGCCACACAGACACCTTATCAGTGGCAGCACTTCTGCCCTAGTTGCAAACAGGATGTTTTGATTTGCATCAAGCACATTCCAAATCCACAAGCATTTACTCTCCCCAGGATGACATAGGGGTAGTAAATTCCTGGTGGATCCATGACTTGTTCATTTTGATGAACGTTAGTCTGTCCACATTGTCACTGGACAGACGCGTGCGCTTATCTGTCAGCACACATCCAGCAGCACTGAAGACACGTTCATAGACAACGCTGGCAGCTGGACACGACAAAATCTCCAAGACGTAACTGGAGAGCTCTGGCCATTTTTCTAGATTTGAAGCCCAAAAGGAGCAAGGCTCCATTTGCAAAGTCATGGCATCGATGTTCATTTGGAGATACTCCTGTATCATCCTCTCCAGCCGTTGACTATGTGTCAGACTTGTTGTCTCTGGTGGCCTTGCAAAGGAGGGTCTAAAAAAATTATGAAAAGATTCCATAAAATTGCTGTTACCAGCACCAGATACAGTCCTACTGGTACGGGTAGACTGTTGAAGATGACGAGACCGTCCCATGTTTGTCAAGTTACAACTGGGAGAATCACTCCCTGCACCTGCACGGTTGTTTGGTGGAAAAGCCAAGCTAAGATCGAGTAACAGCTTCTGCTGATATTCCTGCATACGTGTGTCCCTTTCTATGGCTGGAATTATGTCACAAAATTTGGAGGATCTAATAGTGTGGCAATCCAGTAGTCATCATCACTTCTAATTTTGACAATACGAGGGTCATGTTGGAGGTAGTGCAACAAGAAGGCACTCATGTGTCTTGTGCAGCCATGCGGACCAAGTCCACGCTGTATTTGTGGCATAGAGGTGCTACCCGTTCTTTCTTCCTCTGACATCTCCCCCCAACCTCTTTCAACTGAAATTTGACCAAGGTCTCCCTCATCTGCTGAGTCTTCCATGTCCATGGACAGTTCGTCCTCCATTTCTTCATGTTCTCCTGCACCTTCCTCAACATTTCGCCTGCTACTATGCGCCCTTGTTGATCCCTGTCCCCCATGGTCCCATGCCTGCTGCGTTGGTGATGATGAACGTCTGGACCTTGGTGATGTTGTTGTCCCTTACGCATATGAATCCTCCTGTAGTTCCTCCCCTTCCTGTTGTCCCACCCCCTGACTCCGAATAGTGTTTAGCGTGTGCTCCAGCATGTAAATGACTGGAATTGTCATGCTGATAATGGCATTGTCAGCGCTAAACATATTCGTCGCCATGTCGAAACTGTGCAGAAGGGTGCATAGGTCCTTGATCTGAGACCACTCCATCAGGGTGATCTGCCCCACCTCTGCATCTCGTTGGCCCAGGCTATACATCATGACGTATTGCACCAGGGCTCGGCGGTGCTGCCACAGTCGCTGTAACATGTGGAGAGTCGAATTCCAGCGTGTCGCCACATCGCATTTCAGGCGATGAACCGGCAGGCCGAAAGACTTCTGGAGAGATGCAAGTCGCTCAGCTGCGGCGGTTGAACGGCGGAAGTGAGCAGACAGTTTTCGTGCCCTGGTCAGAAGGCCATCTAGGCCGGGATAGTGTGTTAAGAATTGCTGGACGACAAGGTTCAACACGTGAGCCATACAAGGCACGTGTGTCACCTTGCCCAGGCGAAGGGCCGCACCCAGGTTTGCAGCATTGTCGTACACGGCCTTACCAGGCTGCAGGTTGAGTGGAGACAACCATTTATTAAACTCTGACCGCAGAGCTGACCACAACTCCTCAGCTGTGTGACTCCTATTCCCAAGACATGTCAAGCTAAAGACCGCCTGATGCCGTTGCGCTCTGCTGCCAGCATAGTAATGAGGGGTGCGTGATTCCTTCTGCGCAGTGAGAACGCTGGTGGCCTGACCAGGCAGGCTTGGGGCGGAGGTGGAGGACCCAGATGAGGTGGAAGAGGCAGAAGCAGTGGCGGAACTTGGACAGACAGAGGATTGACACACAAGTCGTGGGGACGGCAAGACTTGTGCAGCAGACCCTTCACCATCTATCACCATAGTTACACAGTGCCCAGTCAGCGACATGTAACGTCCCTGTCCATGCTTACTGGTCCAAGTATCGGTGGTGAAATGCACCCGTTCACACACAGAGTTTCTCAAGGAAGCGGTGATGTTGTGTTCGACATGCTGGTGTAGTGCGGGCACACCTTTCTCAGAGAAGTAGTGGCGACTAGGCATCTGGTACTGGGGCACAGCGACAGACATAAGGTCTCTAAAATCCTGTGTGTCCACTAGGCGGAAAGGCAGCATTTTGGTAGCCAAGAGCTTACAGAGGGATAGAGCCAACCTCTTAGCTTTGTCATGGGTCGCAGGAAATGGCCTTTTATTTGACCACATCTGAGGGACAGAGATCTGGCTGCTGTGTGTAGACGATGTTGAGTAGGGTGTCCCTGGAAAAATGCAGGTTTGTGAGGAAAGTGCAGGCGGAGACATGATGTTGCCTTCATCCAACGTTGGTGCTATCGATGTCTGAGAGAGCTGTACACACTCACTTGTTTCCCCTTCCAAACCAACTGACGACCGACCAAGCAAAGTGCCTGTTGCGGTTACAGTGGTGGAAGTTGTGCGTGGAAAACCAGGTGGGACAGCTGTCCCCACAGTCCTAGAAGATGAAGAGCGCGCGGATGCACTGGAAGGGGCAGGCCGTGCATGATTCGCTCCGCTAGGCCGCATTGCAGCACAGTGAGCTTCCCACCGGGACCTATGATATTTATTCATGTGACGATTCATGGAAGAAGTTGTCAAACTGCTGAGGTTTTGACCTCTACTAACAGAATCACGACAAATTTTATACATCACATAATTTGGGCGATCTTTTTCTATGTCAAAGAAGGACCAGGCTAGGCAAGGCTTAGAGGGCATGCGACCTGCTGAGCCCCCCCGACTAGTGCTCAGAGGCAGAGTGGTGGCTGAGGATGCAGTTGTAGACGTGCTACCAGTGCTCCGACTCTGTCCAGGAAGGCGCAAGGTAACTTCGTCGTCGGTTGCATCCTCCTCCACCGCCTCTGTTGACCTCCTCGAGTGCCTGACTGGGGGTTGACAGTAGGTGGGATCTAGAACTTCATCATCAATTGTTGTGTTTGCACTCCCCTCCCCCTCAGACCGAGCCTCTTCTTGCCCTGACCGAATATTTAAGTTGTCATCCCAATCGGGTATCTGCGTCTCATCTTCATCAGTATGTTCCTCATTGTCTATAACCACAGGTGTTACAGTTTGTGACAAAGGGTCAACATCATGCTCAGAAACTTGGTCCTCACGGCCTGAATCAGAGTCACAAAGGTTCTGGGCATCACTGCAGACCATTTCCTGGTCTGTACTCACTGTAGCTTGGGAGCAGACCTCTGATTCCCAGGCTATAGTGTGACTGAACAGCTCTGCAGACTCAGCCATCTCAGTTCCACCATACTGTGCAGGGCTGATGGAGACTTCAGAGCTGGGAGAAAGCAAGTTTGATTGGGATGACAACTCAGAGGACTGGTGTTTTTTGGATGCGGTACTTGAAGTGGCTGAGAGGGCACTTGTTGGACCACTTGAGATCCATTCAAGCATTTTCCTTTTTTGGCCATCATCTACCTTTGTTCCTGCTGTTCGTGTCCGTAAAAAAGGGAGCACATCGGATTGTCCACGGTAAGTAGTAGACATCTTACTTTTGCTGGTAGATGGTCTATCTTCAGCAGATGATAATGAAGCTTTGCCACCTTCCCCACGGACAAACCCTTTTTTTCCTTTTCCAGCACGCCTCTTCCCCTTTCCACCAGCATCTGTCATTTTGCCACTCATGTTGATTGCAACAAGATTGTGCACTGAAAATGTGGTAGTAAAAATTGAGAGGTGGTGTAGATTGCAGCGGTGGTCTAGCTTTATTAACAGCAGAATAATAAAGAATAAATATCCCTGACAATGCAACTACGGCCCTTAAACTGGCAGCATAAATTGCTAGTATAATGGCTTAGTAACTATCAGTTTGAGTGTGCAATGCAGGCAGGCGTGCTGCAAATATCTGTGCACTACTGGGACTATACAGAAGTCCAATAGCCACGTTTAGGATGCCACTAGGTTCACTCAGTGTTTGCTAGTATAATGGCTTAGTAACAATGAGTTTGAGTGTGCAATGCAGGCAGACGTGCTGCAAATATCTGTGCACTACTGGGACTATACAGAAGTCCAATAGCCACGTTTAGGATGCCACTAGGTTCACTCAGTGTTTGCTAGTATAATGGCTTAGTTATAATGAGTTGGAGTGTGCAATGCAGGCAGACGTGCTGCAAATATCTGGCACTACTGGGACTATACAGAAGTCCAACAGCCACGTTTAGGATGCCACTAGGTTCACTCAGTGTTTGCTAGTATAATGGCTTAGTAACAATGAGTTTGAGTGTGCAATGCAGGCAGACGTGCTGCAAATATCTTTGCACTAGTGGGACAATACAGAAGTCCAATAGCCACGTTTAGGATGCCACTAGGTTCACTCAGTGCTTGCTAGTATAATGGCTTAGTTATAATGAGTTGGAGTGTGCAATGCAGGCAGACGTGCTGCAAATATCTGTGCAGTACTGGGACTATACAGAAGTCCAACAGCCACGTTTAGGATGACACTAGGTAGACTCAGTGTTTGCTAGTATAATGGCTTAGTTATAATGAGTTGGAGTGTGCAATGCAGGCCGACGTGCTGCAAATATCTGTGCACTACTGGGACTATACAGAAGTCCAATAGCCACGTTTAGGATGCCACTAGGTTCACTCAGTGTTTGCTAGTATAATGGCTTAGTTATAATGAGTTGGAGTGTGCAATGCAGGCAGACGTGCTGCAAATATCTTTGCACTACTGGGACTATACAGAAGTCCAATAGCCACGTTTAGGATGCCACTAGGTTCACTCAGTGTTTGCTAGTATAATGGCTTAGAAACAATGAGTTTGAGTGTGCAATGCAGGCAGACGTGCTGCAAATATCTTTGCACTACTGGGACAATACAGAAGTCCAATAGCCACGTTTAGGATGCCACTAGGTACACTCAGTGTTTGCTAGTATAATGGCTTAGTTATAATGAGTTGGAGTGTGCAGAGGACAGGAGGGTAGAGTGGCAGGGTTGTGGGTCTCCTGGTAGAGGACTGGAAGCCTGCCTTTCTATTCCCTCCTAATGGGGAAATGCAGCGAGGAAATCCCTGACCTTAGCTACACAGACGCTGTCATCTTGTGTAGCTGTTAAACTCTGTTTTCAGGACCTGTTGTCGCGGGCGGGGAGGAGGGTGTCGGCACACTACGCTCACCCCTTCTGCTCGGGTCCGGCAGCTGCTCAGTGGTGGCTCGAGCTGTGGGCCGGATCCCGGGGTTCCTCGAGCGACACTCCTCACCCGTGAGTGAAAGGGGTTTGTTGGGTGCGGGGATTGTTATAGTTCGTGACGCCACCCACGGTTGTGGTGATTGCACCACCGCTGCTCTGGGTGGGGATCCCGGGGATGGTGATGGGGAGCAGCCAGGTGTTGTGTTGCCCCTCCGTGGGTAGGGGTTGGTGATCCCGGGGCCCGGTGATGGGTGGTGAGGTGCGGGGCCTAGTGGGCGCAGGGACGCGGGGGCAGTGCTGTGCCTTGCGGCACTGTGGTACTCACTCAGCCTGAGACATGGACACAGTTTGTACGGTAAACCAAACGGCTGGTAGGACGGTCCCACAGACGGCTGCACCTGCACTCCCGGTAGGTGACGGTGATGTCCCTCTTCCTTGCACCTAAGTTTGACTGATGGTAGCGGTGGATTCCCTCCGGTTACCCGCTCCCCGACTGCAATCTGGGCCGGAGGAGCTCTACACTTTGCCCGCAGGCGCTGGCCCTGAGAAACTGGTGCCTTGGCGGTGGCGGTGTCTCTCTGCTTCAGGTTGGGCTGTTGCCGTCAATCTGGACTTGGTTGTTGGGGGATCTACGTCCCCTTCACTGACGGATTCGGCAAATTTGGCGACTCCTAGCCTTGCCGGGGTCCGAGAGGCCCCTGCCCTGGTGCTGACTGTCCTTCGGAACACTGCTCCAGACCACCGGGCACACAGCCAACGGGGTCCTTCCAGGAACTTCCAAACGGTCCCCCTCCAGACAGTCACCGCCGTCGCTGACCTTGCTGTTCTGGCCCTCCACAAAGCTGGACCCTTCAGGCTTTGCACACTCTCTGCTCTGTCACCACTTCTTGCTTTCCTCCTTTTCCACTTTTCTTTCCTTCACTTTTACTTCTTTGTTGTTTACTCTTGCCCTCCCCGGGCTACTCTGCTGTTCACTCGTTCATGTCCCTCACTGGACTGCCTGGTTTCTCCCGCCTCCAGAGCTGTGATCTCCTTGGTGGGCAGAGCCAACCGCCTGGCCCACCTCCTGGTGTGAATCATCAGCCTCTGGAGGAAGGCAACAAGGATTTCTGGTTAGCTGTGATGTGCCTACCTGGAGTGTGGGGTGTGGTGGTGTTGTGACCTGTGACCCCTGGCTTGCCCAGGGCGACACATTCCCCCTTAGCAAAATGCAGACCGTCCGCGGGCTGCCGTCCTACACCGGTTTTATTTTTCTGAAAAAGGGGTAACAAGGTTAAGCAAACATGGATAACATTTTTTTAATAACTTCTTCCCAAGACGGGAGGCACATTTACTTTTAACGTTGCAACGGTTTACGGTTACGGTTTCCGCTCTCTCCCACCCAAGTAACCTGGCCCTGATGCTGCCCCTAAAACCCAGGCAGCACCCCTTGACCCACAGTCCAGCACACGGTACCCGAGCGGGATCTGTCCTTCCCTCCAGAGGGTAGCCACCGGTTCCTTTGGCGGCTGGGCCCTGGCCTGCTCTGCTCAGGGCCCTCCCTCCAACCTGCCTCTCCGGAGACGGCACTGCGGAAAACGGTAACGGTAACCAACATATTTACAAGCCACTAACGTCTGTGGTTGCCCTGCAAGTTCACGGGCTTGTCCATGGATAGTTCCCATGCATTTTTAAACGGTCCCCACGGGGACAACGGTGCCGGCTCCAGCCGGTTGCAAATCAACAAACAAATCAGGTGAACTTCGGATCATTTTCATTTTCATCATTTTTCAAACTTTTCAAACAAACAACCAAGTGGTCCCAACGGGGACGGTGCTACGGGCATCCGCTGCCCTACTCCGGTTCCTCTGCTAAGGCGGACCCACCCTCTGCCACCAGCACATCAAACATGCACTGACATGCCTGCTGTGACAGGGGTACCCGGTACCCATTTCCACCGGTACGCGAGGTATGGTAAACCACGGGGTCCCCCACATAGCGGGAACGCTCACTTGCTCCTTTAGCTGCGACAATGGACTCGGAGCTGGGGCAGGAGTCGTCTTCTCTTATTCCTGCGTCAGGCGGGTTGCCGCCAGCTGCCGCAGCCTCCTGGCCCCCAGCATCCAACACTTCAGCCCCTTCTGCGGTAGCATGGAGCAGCATAGTAGGCGAGCTTATACTGAGGTGCCCCGTAAGTGATGGCAAGGGCGATGCATAGGCCGAGACTAGGCCGGGCCCCTCAGCCGCAGCGGCCGGTCCAGATAGGACATAGGGACGTGGGTCACCAGTCGGTTCTGCTACATCTATTCCCCTTTCGCACATCGGGGCAGTTGTAATCAGCTCCTCCACCTCGTTGGTCCACTGCTCCAGCATCCGGAAGATCTGATCCTGCTGACGTTGGTGGAACTGTATCACCCGGGCCTTCATCCAAGCCACGGTCCCGGGCTCAGGGTCTGGCACAGTCTCTACTGGAACTTCTGGCACCATGCTGTTATGGGACCGCGGCTCCAGCGGTTCCCCTTGGTGTACTTCAGGGACGTCCCGGACGTCTGCAGCCGGCTGGTCCGCCGGAGCGGCTGGGCAGGGTATCGCTACCGGTTGGGCAGGTAGCGGGCCTAATGGTGGGGCGGCAGCAGCTATTACGGGTAGCAGGGAGAGAGGCAGGGTGAGCGGAAGCCGGCCGGGCCCCTCAGCTCCAACGGCCGATCCCTCAGGAATACAGGGGCGTGGGTCGCTTACCCGCTCCTCCAAATCCTCTTCTGCCTCGCGTCTCCACATAGCAGCCACCACGTCCGCCATGTCAGTCTCCCACTCCTCCAGGAGGAGTTGCATATGAGCCTGCAGATGGTTACTCAGCGGGACGGTCCGGTCCCTCAACCACGTCGCCGTGCCGGGCGCGGGGGCTTCCTCGTTGGGAGTTGGATTGTTCATCTTGGCAAGCGTGCCTTCCAGGAACCCAGTATCGTTGCAGAGTCCTGGCGTCCCTGCTTTTATAGCCGCAGCTACATGCGGCCAGCCGCCATCGCGTCCCCCTTAGCTCTTTCCGGCCCCTCCTCTCTCGGGGTGGGGTTTTGGCCTTCGCGCCTCTACTGCTCGAGAAGACGCTCGAGCGGGAACTCTTCGCGCCAAAGATGGCGGCTTCTGAAATTTTTCTGCCGGATACCTCCGGCGGTAACAAGGCGCACCTCTACCAGACGGCAGAGCGGTAAGATCCTGTTCGTGACGCCAAGTTGTCGCGGGCGGGGAGGAGGGTGTCGGCACACTATGCTCACCCCTTCTGCTCGGGTCCGGCAGCTGCTCAGTGGTGGCTCGAGCTGTGGGCCGGATCCCGGGGTTCCTCGAGCGACACTCCTCGCCCGTGAGTGAAAGGGGTTTGTTGGGTGCGGGGATTGTTATAGTTCGTGACGCCACCCACGGTTGTAGTGATTGCACCACCGCTGCTCTAGGTGGGGATCCCGGGGATGGTGATGGGGAGCAGCCAGGTGTTGTGTTGCCCCTCCGTGGGTAGGGGTTGGTGATCCCGGGGCCCGGTGATGGGTGGTGAGGTGCGGGGCCTAGTGGGCGCAGGGACGCGGGGGCAGCGCTGTGCCTTGCGGCACTGTGGTACTCACTCAGCCTGAGACATGGACACAGTTTGTACGGTAAACCAAACGGCTGGTAGGACGGTCCCACAGACGGCTGCACCTGCACTCCCGGTAGGTGACGGTGATGTCCCTCTTCCTTGCACCTAAGTTTGACTGATGGTAGCGGTGGATTCCCTCCGGTTACCCGCTCCCCGACTGCAATCTGGGCCGGAGGAGCTCTACACTTTGCCCGCAGGCGCTGGCCCTGAGAAACTGGTGCCTTGGCGGTGGCGGTGTCTCTCTGCTTCAGGTTGGGCTGTTGCCGTCAATCGGGACTTGGTTGTTGGGGGATCTACGTCCCCTTCACTGACGGATTCGGCAAATTTGGCGACTCCTAGCCTTGCCGGGGTCCGAGAGGCCCCTGCCCTGGTGCTGACTGTCCTTCGGAACACTGCTCCAGACCACCAGGCACACAACCAACGGGGTCCTTCCAGGAACTTCCAAACGGTCCCCCTCCAGACAGTCACCGCCGTCGCTGACCTTGCTGTTCTGGCCCTCCACAAAGCTGGACCCTTCAGGCTTTGCACACTCTCTGCTCTGTCACCACTTCTTGCTTTCCTCCTTTTCCACTTTTCTTTCCTTCACTTTTACTTCTTTGTTGTTTACTCTTGCCCTCCCCGGGCTACTCTGCTGTTCACTCGTTCATGTCCCTCACTGGACTGCCTGGTTTCTCCCGCCTCCAGAGCTGTGATCTCCTTGGTGGGCGGAGCCAACCGCCTGGCCCACCCCCTGGTGTGAATCATCAGCCTCTGGAGGAAGGCAACAAGGATTTCTGGTTAGCTGTGATGTGCCTACCTGGAGTGTGGGGTGTGGTGGTGTTGTGACCTGTGACCCCTGGCTTGCCCAGGGCGACACACTGTCACCTATGGCTCTGACCCTGCCGGTACGAGCCCTTAAAAGGACTGATAGAAAGTGCTATCCCTATGCTGTCCAGCGCTGTGTATGGAGCGCATACAGCAGTATCGGCGATAGGACTCAGGACGGAGCTGCGCCAGTGATGTCTGACACCAAGGACGCAGAAGGCAGATAATGGCGTGCTGGAGGAAAATGTCCGGTTTTATAATGCAGGGACATGTGACATGGACATCCTATCACACATGCCGTTGCTTCTCTGGCTAAAAGTCCACTTAGCTGTGTGTGTGTCTGGGATTGGCTGACATGCTGGCCCTCCCCACTACACGCGCGCGCTTAGGGAAGGAAGAGAAGGAAAAAAAAAAAAAAATGGCGATCGCCATTATCCATACAGCAGTAATCAGAAGGTGCTGTTCCCGCACACTATACACTGAAATTTCATAATAGTGTGAGTCACAGAGTGACTTACACTATTACAGCGGAAAGCCAGCTAGGAATTAGCTGGTTTTTTTTGCTGCTAGAACCGTTCTCGAACGTATCTAGAACTATCTAGCTTTTGCAAAAAAGCTCGAGTTCTAGTTCGATCTAGAACAGCCCCCAAAATCACTCGAGCCGCGAACTGGAGAACCACGAACCTAGAACCGCGCTCAACTCTAGTGGGGGGCTTTATTTTTGTGAAGTCAGCAGACGCTTTTACTGGGAACATTTTCCATGGCATCTGGGATCACATTTATCCTGTGCGCTACACCAAGTATTTGCCTTTCCGCTTGCATCTAAATCTTCGAATGATTCAATATAGTGATGGATCCATTCACTATAATGATGCAGCAGAGTTACTTTTGGACTCTGACCTCTGTTCGGCAGTGTCCCTCTTTTCAGAAGTTTACAAAATTCTGGCTGACTGCACTTTTAAGAATGTATAAAAAGATGGACACCATTGGATTATAGACCAGAGACAGTCTAAAATAACTCCTTCTGCCTGATTTTAGTGACTGTTCCATCAGGGGTTCTGTCTGTCTGACATGTATTTCAGAAATTTAAATGTAAGTGTCGCGGGCGGGGAGGAGGGTGTCAGCACTGTGCTCACCCCTCTGCTCGGGTCCGGCTGCTGCTGCTCAGTGGTGGCTCGAGCGGTGGGCCGGATCCCGGGGTTCTCGAGCGACGCTCCTCGCCCGTGAGTGAAAGGGGATTTTGGGTGTAGGGATTGGTTATTGTCCGTGACGCCACCCACGGTTGTGGTGATTTGTTGACACCACCGCTGCTCTGTATGAGGATCCCGGGAAGGATGGTATGGAGCAGCCAGTTGTTGTGTTGCCCCTCTGTGGGTAAGGGTTGGTGATCCCAGGGCCCAGTGATGAGGTGGGTGATGCAGGGCTTGGTGGGGTGCAGGGACGCGGGGGCAGCGCTGTGCCTTGCGGCACTGTGGTACTCACTCAGCCTGAGACGTTGACATAGTTCTCGGTAAAACACACGGCTGGAAAGACGGTTCCCACGGACGGCTGCACTTGTTTTCCCCAGTAGGTGACGGTGATGTCCCTTTTTCCTGCACCTAAGTACGGTTGTTGGTAGCGATGGATTCCCACCGGTTACCCCACTCCCCGGCTTGGATATGAGCCGGAGGAGCCCCACTTCTCTTGCCCGCAGGCGCTGGCCCTGAGAAACTGGTGCCCTGGCGGTGGCGGTGTCTCTCCTCAATGGTTGGACTGTTGCCTTCAATCGGGACTTGGTTGTTTGGAGACAGACATCCCCTTCACTGACGGATTTGGCAAATTTACGGCGACTCCTAGCCTTGCCGGGGTCCGAGAGGTCCCTGCACTGGTGCTGACTGTTCTTCGTATACTGCTCCAGACCGCCGGGCCACTACCCGTCCGCGGTCCTTCCAGCAACCTCCGAGCAGTCTCCCCTGCAGACTGTCACCGCCGTCTGCTGACCTTGCTGACACTGTCCTGGCACACAGCCGGACCAACTTCAGGCTTTACTACTGTCACTTCAGCTTCTTTCTTTACCTGTACTACAACTTCACTTCTACTTTACTTCACTTTCCTAAACTTGAACTCCACTGTTTACTCCTTCACCTCCCTAACTCGACTCAAGCTCTTCCCTGAGCTGACTGCCTGGTTCTTCCCGCCTCCAGAGCTGTGAACTCCTCGGTGGGCGGAGCCAACTGCCTGGCCCACCCCCTGGTGTGAACATCAGCCCCTGGAGGAAGGCAACAAGGATTTTGGGTTAGCTTGGTGTTCCTAACTGGGGTGTAGGGTGTTGTGGTGTGATGACCTGTGACCCCTGGCTTGCCCAGGGCGTCACATTCCCCCTTAGCAAAATGCAGACCGTGCGCTGGCTGCCCGTCCAACAACGGTTTTATTTTTCTGAAAATATATAAAAGTAAAACGGTAACATATTTACATTTTTAATGCTTCTTCCCATGACGGGAGGCACTTTACTTAAACGTTGCAAAACGGTTCACGGTTACGGTTTCCGCTCTCTCCCACCCAAGCAACCTGGCCCTGATGCTGCCCCTAAAACCCAGGCAGCACTCTTGTCCCCAAGTCCAGCACACGTTACCCGAGCGGGATCTGTCCTTCCCCTCCAGAGGGTAGCCACCGGTTCCTTTGGTGGCTGGGTCCCAGCCTGCTCTGCTGAGGGCCCTCCCTCCAACCTGCCTCTCCGGAGGCGGCAATGCGGAAACGGTAACGGTAAACAACTTATTTACATGCCACTAACGTTTGTGGTTGCCCTGCAAGTTCTCGGGCTTGTCCATGGAAAGTCCTCCATGCAAAACAACTTTCAAACGGTCCCCACGGGAACAACGGTGCCGGCAACGGCCGGTTTTCCTAATCACGGTCAATCGGGTTACTGTTCGGTAATCATTGCTTATCATTTTTCAAAACTTTTCAAACTTTCAAACACTTTTAAACATGGAACTCAGTGGTGGTCCCAACGGGGACTGGACAACGGTGCTCCGCTGCCCTTACTCCGATTCTTCTGCTGAGGCGGACCCATCCTCTGCCACCAGCATATCGAACATGCACTGACATGCCTGCTGTGACAGAGGTACCCGGTACCCATTTCCACCGGTACGCGGGGTATGGACAACCACAGGGTCTCCTACATAGCGGGAACGCCCACTTGCCTCTGCAAACTCAACAGCGGACCCGGGGCTGGGGCAGGAGTCGTCATCTCTTGTTCCTGCGTCAGGCGGGTTGCCGCCAGCTGTCGCAGCCTCCTGGCCTCCAGCATCCAGCACTTCAGACCCTTCTGCGGTAGCACGGAGCAGCAGATTAGGCGAGCTTATACTGAGGCGCCCCATAAGTAACGGCAAGGGTGATGCATAGGCCGAGACTAGGCCGGGCCCCTCAGCCGCAGCGGCCGGTCCTGGTAGGACATAGGGACGTGGGTCACCAGTCGGTTCTGCTACATCTATTTCTCCTCCGTACATCGGGGCAGTTGTAAGCAGCTCCTCCACCTCGTTGGTCCACTGCTCCATCATCCGGAAGATCTGATCCTGCTGACGCTGGTGGAATTGCATCACCCGGGCCTTCATCCAGGCCATGGTCTCGGGCTCAGGGTCTGGCACAGTCTCTACTGGGACTTCTGGCACCACGCCGCTAAGGGGCCGTGGCTCTAGCGGTTCCCCCTGGTGTACTTCAGGGACGTCCCGGACGTCTGCAGCCGGCTGGTCCGCCGGAGCGGCTGGGCAAGGTATCGCTACCGGTTGGGCAGGTAGCGGGCCTAATGGCGGGGCGGCAGCAACTACCATGGGTAGCGGGGAGAGAGGCAGGGTGAGCGGAAGCCGGCCGGGCCCCTCAGCCCCAACGGCCGATCCCTCAGGAATACAGGGGCGTGGGTTGCTTACCCGCTCCTCCAATTCCTCTTCAACCTCGCGTCTCCACATAGCAGCCACTACGTCCGCCATGTCGGTCTCCCACTCCTCCAGAAGGAGTTGCATATGGGCCTGCAGACGACTGCTCAGCGGGACGGTCCGGTCCCTCAACCACGTCGACGTGCCGGGCGCGGGGGTTTCCTCGTTGGGAGTTGGGTTGTACATCTTGGCAATCGTGCCTTCCAGGAACCCAGTACTGCTGCAGAGTCCTGACGTCTCTGCTTTTATAGCTGCTGTTACATGCAGCCAGCCGTCATCACGTCCCCCTTAGCTCTTTTCGGCCCCTCCTCTCTTGGGGCGGAGTTTTGGCCTTCGCGCCTCCACTACTCGAGAAGACGCTCGAGCGGGAACTTTTCGCGCCAAAGATGGCGGCTTCTGAAATTTTTCTGCCGGACACCTCCGACGGTAACAAGGCGCACCTCTACCAGACGGCAGAGCGGTAAGATCCTGTTCGTGACGCCAAGTTGTCGCGGGCGGGGAGGAGGGTGTCAGCACTGCGCTCACCCCTCTGCTCGGGTCCGGCTGCTGCTGCTCAGTGGTGGCTCGAGCGGTGGGCCGGATCCCGGGGTTCTCGAGCGGCGCTCCTCGCCCATGAGTGAAAGGGGATTTTGGGTGCAGGGATTGGTTATTGTCCGTGACGCCACCCACGGTTGTGGTGATTTGTTGACACCAGCGCTGCTCTGTATGGGGATCCCGGGAAGGATGGTATGGAGCAGCCAGTTGTTGTGTTGCCCCTCCGTGGGTAGGGGTTGGTGATCCCGGGGCCCAGTGATGAGGTGGGTGATGCAGGGCTTGGTGGGGTGCAGGGACGCGGGGGCAGCGCTGTGCCTTGCGGCACTGTGGTACTCACTCAGCCTGAGACGTTGACACAGTTTGTACGGTAAACCAAACGGCTGGTAAGACAGTCCCACGGACGGCTGCAATTGTTCTCCCAGTAGGTGACGGTGATGTCCCTCTTCCTTGCACCTTGTGTACTAGTTGGTTGCGATGGGTCCCCACCGGTAACCCGCTCCCCGGCTTCAAGCTGGACCGGGAGAGCTCTACTCTTTGCCCGCAGGCGCTGGCCCTCAGAAACTGGTGCCCTGGCGGTGGCGGTGTCTCTGACACAGTTCTCGGTAAAACACACGGCTGGAAAGACGGTTCCCACGGACGGCTGCACTTGCTTTCCCCAGTAGGTGACGGTGATGTCCCTTTTTCCTGCACCTAAGTACGGTTGTTGGTAGCAATGGTTTCCCACCGGTTACCCCACTCCCCGGCTTGGATATGAGCCGGAGGAGCCCCACTTCTCTTGCCCGCAGGCGCTGGCCCTGAGAAACTGGTGCCCTGGCGGTGGCGGTGTCTCTCCTCAATGGTTGGACTGTTGCCTTCAATCGGGACTTGGTTGTTTGGAGACAGACGTCCCCTTCACTGACGGATTTGGCAAATTTACGGCGACTCCTAGCCTTGCCGGGGTCCGAGAGGCCCCTGCCCTGGTGCTGACTGTTCTTCGTATACTGCTCCAGACCGCCGGGCCACTACCCGTCCGCGGTCCTTCCAGCAACCTCCAAGCAGTCTCCCCTGCAGACTGTCACCGCTGTCTGCTGACCTTGCTGACACTGTCCTGGCACACAGCCGGGACAACTTCAGGCTTTACTACTGTCACTTCAGCTTCTTTCTTTAGCTGTACTACAACTTCACTTCTACTTTACTTCACTTTCCTAAACTTGAACTCCACTGTTTACTCCTTCACCTCCCTAACTCGAC
Organism: Anomaloglossus baeobatrachus; assembly: GCF_048569485.1. Lineage (NCBI taxonomy): Eukaryota > Metazoa > Chordata > Amphibia > Anura > Aromobatidae > Anomaloglossus > Anomaloglossus baeobatrachus. The sequence continues at coordinate 105,182,155 of NC_134354.1, read as the reverse complement.
TCAAGCTCTTCCCTGAGCTGACTGCCTGGTTGTTCCCGCCTCCAGAGCTGTGAACTCCTCGGTGGGCGGAGCCAACCGCCTGGCCCACCCCCTGGTGTGAACATCAGCCCCTGGAGGAAGGCAAGAAGGATTTTGGGTTAGCTTTGGTGTTCCTAACTGGGGTGTAGGGTGTGGTGGTGTGATGACCTGTGACCCCTGGCTTGCCCAGGGCGTCACATAAGCACTCAATGTAGAGCACAGGATAAATGTGAGTCAAGCTTACTGTGATCTTTGGGAGGAAGAATGAACAAATCAACAGCAGGTCAATAATTTCTTTTATTTATTTTTTACACCATTCATGTCATACAAGTGATTAGACAATTTTGTTCTTCAGGTTAGTGCGATTTCAGCGATACCAGATTTAAATTGGGTTTTTATGTTTGGCAATTATCACACACTAATGCAACCCTTTAAAAATGTTTTTGCATCGACAAATTTTGAGAGCTATAATATTTCTATATTCCTGCCAACAGAGGCATGTGAGGGCTTGTTTATTGTGGAATGAGTTGAGGTTTTTATTGCTATCATTGTTGGACCCACAACACTTTTTGATTGCTTTCTATTCCGATTTTTGGAAGGCAGAATGAACCAAAAACACCAATTCATGAATTGTTTCTTGCTTTTGTTTTATTTTTACGCCATACACCGTGCAGTATAAGTGATATAGGTTTGTTTTTTTGGCTAAGTAAAATTGCAGCGGTGCCATATTTTATAAAACAAAATGTATGTTTTGCTGCTTTTACACAATAACAATTTTATAGAATAAAGAATTGTTTTTGCATCGCTCTATTCACAGAGCTGAAGTTTTTTTTTTTTGCTGACTGTGCTGTGTGGTGGCATAATTTTTGCTGGACAAGATTACAATTTCAGCAATACAATTTTTATTTACATTCAGCTTTTTGATCGTGTTTGATTCTATTTTGCTTTCAGTGGTATGATTTAAAAGCAATGTTTTTTTGCCACTTTTTTTTTTATCGCTGATCACTGAAGGGATTAAATGTTGAGACAGTTTTATGGATTGGGTCATTTTGGGTGAGGCGATACCAAATATGTGTACTTTTTTGTTTATTTTTCATTTTATATAAATATACGTATTCATTGGTATAATTTTTTTTTTTTTGCTTAGTCCCTCTATAGGACTTTAAGGCTACATGCTAACATTGCTCCTTTGTGTGCTTCTTTTCTGCATACAAAAAATCATGTTTGGGCAGGAAAAAAGCAGCTGAAAAAATGCATAGTTTTTATTGCGCTCATGTGTTTTTTCACCTGTGTTTTTTCCTGCTTCTTTTTGTGCTTTTTTTAGTCATGGCGATCGCCGGGGTTCAGGCACCAATCGGCACCAGGTCTCCGGCTGATGTTTTAGCTGGGACCCTGCTGCCACTGGTTGGAGTGCCCCCTGCGCCACTCCTGGCAGTTTAACCCACTGAATGCTGCGATCAGTGCGATTGCAGCATTCAGGAGTCAGGGAGAAAAATCACTTACCTTCCCTGGCGATCGGGTCCCTGTAATGCAATCATAGGAACCTGACCACTGCCATAGTAACCCTGGGATGTCACCATGACGACCCCGGGTTACTCAGCTACGGAGTGCCTCACACACCATGCTGTATGCACAGTGTGTGAGGTGAACTGTTGCACTATAATCCACTGCAGTGATAAAGCATTGCAGGGAATTATAGAAACGCAGAAAAAGTGCAGAAACAATTGACACGCTGCTTCAGCATCAAAATCTGCAAGGAAAAAAGAAGCAGCGTGTGCACAGCAAGTCACGATTCTCATAGACTTTACTGGAATGATTTTTCCTTGCTTTAATTGATTAAAATAAGCAAGGAAAAACTCATTAAAAAACACAAAGCCATGTGGGCACATTGCCTAAATTTAATTAGACTGATTGCTGTTACAATGCATTACCATGCACAAGCATAGCAATGCATTACATGACCCTGCGTCTGGTTGGGTCTAACAGTCTACCTTATATGGCAGACCCGTTGTTCATCATTTGATCTCCGAGTGTCATGGCAATCCTAAGACATGATCACGGGGGTACCAGAAGGCTGAAAGAAGAAGCTTCCTCCATCTTACACCTCAATATGACACAATCGCTCATGGTCATGACATATAGAAAATAGCACATGAGTAACATCATTCGGACCTGACACAATCAGGTCCCAATGATGTTTCCGGTCAGAACTAGCGTTCTGCATCAGAATCTCCATGTTTGTGGGACTGTGGAGGTCCCGATCCCAGCCTGACTGCCAACCATAGAGAAACGTTAGAACTCCACGAAGCCCAGCAAAAGCTGATGTTTATCACCAGTCAGTGGTCAGGAAGAGGTTAAGATGCAAAGATCTTACATTTAGAACATTTTTGTCAGAAATTTAGATTTACGCCTGCTATTAACAGGTGAATTTGCACTATAATTTGTAACAATTTCTGTCATAAGTAGTAGTTACTCTGTCATATCAAAGGAGAACATATTCCCTCCTGCTTATCTCTGCCCACTTTTCTATCCACTTTTATAAAGTAACAAGAGGTAATAAAAATGGCAATTATTTTGCAAATAATACATATGGTGTGGAATGTTGATAAATTCCCCCTGGTATCCAGATGAAATTAACTTTAAAGCAATCTGTCACCAGGTTTTTGACATCTAATCTGAGAGCAGTATAATGTATAGACAGAAAAAACGATTTCAGAAATGTGTCAATTACTGAGCTGTTTGTTGTAGTTTGGAAAAATCACTGTTTTATCAGCAGGAGATTATCACTAGAAGATATGTAAATCTGTGCCATGTAGTCCTCAATATTCATGAGCTCTGTATAACCCTGACCCCATCACTAATTTGTAGTTTTCTGCCTATACACAGTGTTCCCAGAAAGCTGTCAATCAGTGATTTGGGTGGGGAAATACAGAGCTCAGCATTCAGAGAACTGGTAGACTGGCAGTAGATAAAACAGTGATTTTATTAAAACTGCATCAACCAGCCCAGTAAGTGATGCCTCTCTGGAATCAGGGTCCTTGCCCCACATCATTCTGCTTACAAATGATGATAGATTCCCTTTAACACTTCACGTTAAGCACCTAAAGAAAAAAATAAAGGTAGCAAATATTGTAAATAACAAAATAATGTATTTACATGTGTTTGTGTGTGCATGTACATGTGTATGTATTTATATGTGTTTGTCTGTATGTGTGTGCATGTACATGTGCATGTACTTGCATAATTATCAACAGTATGTATATGTGTGGTTGTATATGTGGCGCCCCTGAGGCTTCAGTCGCCACAGGGTACTGCATCTCACTTAAGGTGCAGTACTCATCCCGGGTAAGGAAGAGGTTAATCACTGGTGTTTCTCACATTCACACACCAAACACAGTTAGGTGCTTTCCCACTGGGGACTGGACTAGGGTAGGCAGGGCCATCATGAGGCATGGGACTTTTCCGGTCACTAGGACAACTACTTGAGGCGCGGGCACCACTTGGGAAAAAGGGAAGGATCATCTTTACACTTAGCCAGTCAACCCCGGGCACAGCTTGCAGTGAGGGTGTCAGGGCCGGGCGGTCGGGCAGACCCAGGAGGTGGATCCACTGGACCGAACTCTAAGATGGTGGTAGGGAGTCCGGTAGCTGAAGCACTGATGGGCAGCAGAACAGTCCGTGCAAGTGAAGGTAGCGAAGGAGTCCCTGGGACCACGGAGTCACAGATGGTAGTCCGGGTGACGTAGCTCAGGTTCGGAGGCCGAGATGATGTCAGGCGGGGTCCGGAACCTTGGGAGCGAGATGACAGGTCACCGCAGGGATCCGAGATGGTACGGACTGTCAGATGGCAGACGGACAGCGTGCGGGGCTCGGGATTCAGCAGGACTGGATGGCGAGGCGGGATCAGCTCTAGAAGAGAGATACGTAAGTATGGCAGGAAAACACAAGGAGACCTGACTCCTAGCTCAGAAAACACGAAGATCAGGCCCCGCCCCCTTGGACAAGAACCCCCTTTATACCCCGTACCTGTCTAACCTCATTTCCTGTTAATGGGCGCTGGCCCTTTAAGAAAGGGTCAGTGACCGCGCGCGCGCCCTAATGCGCGTGCGCGCGGCCCGGGTGCCAGAAGCCAGGGAAGGAGGCTGAGAGGAGGACGCAGGGGAGCCGAGCAGGGCCTGGGAGGCCGTCGGGCGCCGGAATCGGCGGCCAGGAAGCCCAGGAAGGACGGGCACAAGGGACTGGGACGCGGGGAGCGTGGCAGGTGAGCCGGGGAGCGGGGCAGGGGACCCGGGAAGGGGAGCCGAGGACCCGGGGAGCGTGACAGAGGGACACAGTTGGGACCTCGGTCCAATCTTCTTTTACCTTACACTTCTGGGAGCGCCATAGGACCCGCGGCTTGAAGCAGGTAGCTCAGTCCGAGTTCTCTACAGCTACACGGGATTCCAGGGTCTGTGGAGAGTGCAGGAAACACCCACAACCCATTCCCCATTCCAAGCACCAGGATTGGAGGGACCCCAACCAGAAAGGACTCACAGTGGGAACACCGGTGGTGACCTCGAATTGCTCGGGATCAACTGGGACCCAGCACGGCAGAGACCGGTATTCTGAGAGTGGCAACCGGACTGCGAGTAAAGAAACCTTGAACAGTAGAGACTGTGTCCGCCTGTCCTTGTTGTCGCTGTTGCCCTGTGCTTCAGCGCCAATGGCCACTACACCCCTCATCATCCTCCCCAGGGCCTGCTCCACCTGTGGGGAGCAGAACCATCTTAGCTGCTACAATCATTCGCCCCAGAGGACAGCGATAGCAGTGGTGGCTAATCCCTGGCCGCGTACCGCAAGTGGCGTCACGAGACAACTCCAATCATCCTCGCCCTCATCCACTACTACCCTCATCTTCTCCATTCCATCACCCGTCCCTTTTATTATACACCTCGGGCTACGAAGGCGGGCAGGGCCACCTGTGACATCCCCGGACCCGACATCATCAGCCCGGCGACGAGTAACGTTTAACCCCTTGCCCCGTGGGTGCAACATATATCTGTGTGCATGTATGTGTGTGCATGTGTATATACATGTGCAAGTATATCTTTGTGTGCCTTTCTCTGTGTGTGTATCTGTGTGCACATGTGTGACTGTATATACAGTATATAGGTGTGTAGAATATATAAGGTTTTGTAACTAACCTATCCTTATATTTAAGTTGTTAAGCTGCTGAAATATGATTAGATATATGGAATAGGAATAAACAATTCTTTTCCTGTTAATATTTCTCGCAGCAATAAAGATGGGTTTAATGAAACGTAAGAGGAAGAACGCTATGTTGGAATCCTGAATACAAAGGAAAGCAAAGATGATTCAGAAGAAGTTGTAAATGATAGATTTCTTCTTCAATGAATATAAAAGAAAGAGTTTTCTGCTCTTCGGGATATGAGCTCCGTCAGGCAAAGTCTGTGGAATAGAGGATGGACTATGACAACTGAAATCTGAAATAAACCTTTGGAGCAAAAATAGGGCTCATGACATATGGTTGGCTTAAGGCTCTCTGTGCCTGTGCTGAGCTGTCCTGATTGCCATATGGTGTTTGAATAATGGCAACGCTGAACCCAAATAAACAGCAGAGGAAGATTCACTGTCTCCAGCCATCTACCTGCTGATAACGGAGCTGACGGTCTACACTGGATCATACGCATCTAATGCATGACAAATCTGTAAGTCTTCAGAAAGTCTGCAACGTGCCACCATTAACCGCACGCTGCTTGTAAGACATTTGTAACAAAGGTTTGCAGGATGTGTCCTCCTGCACTAATTAAACAGTCCGGAGCTTACTGCTTTCTACAGTTTACAAATAACCTTCTTTCTGGAAATTCCCTTATACCGGAGTCACACACTAAGGGGTACTTTGCAAGTTGCGACATTGCTAGCATCGGCTAGCGATGCCGAGCGCAATAGTCCCCGCCCCCGTCGCACATGCGATATCTGGTGATAGCTGCCGTAGCGAACATTATCGCTACGGCAGCTTCACACGCACTTACCTGCCCTGCGATGTCGCTCTGGCCGGCGACTCGCCTCCTTCCTAAGGGGGCGGGTCAAGCAGCGTCACAGCGACGTCACACGGCAGGCGGACAATAGAAGCGGAGGGGCGGAGATGAGCGGGACGTAAACATCCTGCCCACCTCCTTCCTTCCACATAGCCGGTGGACGCAGGTAAGGAGATGTTCCTCGCTCCTGCGGCTTCACACACAGCGATGTGTGCTGCCGCAGGAACGAGGAACAACATCATATCTCCTATTGGTGCGACATTATGAAAATGACCAACGCTACACAGATCACCGATTTTTTCGACGCTTTTGTGATCGTTTATCGGCGCATCTAGGCTTTACACGTTGCAACGTCGTTACCGGCGCCGGATGTGCGTCACTTTCGATTTGACCCCGACGATATCGCAGTAGCGATGTCGCAGCATGCAAAGTACCCCTTAGCGTCATCAGGATTCACGATTTACAACTCCACTCAGCCTGAGGACGTAGCACAAGCAGAGAATATAGTATATAGTACCATAGTTACTGGAATAGGAGAGGTTCAAAGCAAATGTAAGAAACACAAATACACGTTCTGTAACTCAAGTTACAGGACAATATAAACTGATAAGTAAAGTATTTACAAAGTTATACAACTGTGATGTGGGAGAAACATAAATATTTTCTTAGATTTCCATTAGCAGTAATGGATATCTATATTCTTATGTTCATGGTTTGCATGCTTTAGCATTTCAGAGTGCAACTGTCTCTTTTTTGTAATTTTATGTCACGTCCAGTTTTGCACCTGTGCACATTACAGTTTGGTGAGTGCTGTCAGTTTTTTTTCTAGGTTAATGGGGGTCATACCCAGTGTTGGACTGGCTACCGGAAGAATCTCCTGTAATACCAGGCCTGGATTCAGATACCTGCACTCAACTCCAAAGCTTTCACCTGAGTTCCAGAGTGCTGCCTAGACTGCACCGCGAGCACCGAGTGATTGATTCTCCGGTGATTGCTGTTCAGTTCATGGCAGGTGCAGACAGGCCGGGCTGATCTCCGGTGCTCTCACCTGAACTCCGGATTTCAGCCGCAATCGCCAAGGAGTCAATTACTCGGCACTCGCGGCTCAGTCCTGCAAACTCTGAGATCAGTCCAGGCTGCAGCTGAGAGCTCCGGAGTGCAATGCAGGTAACTGAATCCAGGCCTGGCATTACTGGAGATTCCTCCGGTAACCAGTCCAACGCTGGTCATACCTTCTGACCGCGACCCCATTAGCCACAGATGATTTTATTCTCTATAGCAGCGTCCTACTTGCTCATACACAGAAGGCTTTAAAACCCAGAGAGAAGTTTCAGTTCAAAGGTACCCATTATATGAGATATGCCTTGATGTGGCTACTGGGCACATATAAAAATGGTTGTTTTTGTATGCTAAATATCTCAATTTTTCCTAGATTTCTTTTAGTAGTAATGCATATCTGTATTCATGATTTAGTATTTCAGAGTACAACTGTCTCTTATTTTCTCGGAGAAAGATAAATAGACATCATGTGAATCTCTGAAAATATATTCTTTAGTCAGTGACTACAACCACATAGGATGAAAGACCATGTATTATCTATCTATAGAATTGTAGCCTATATATTGCTGGATTGCCCAGGACTTAGGCGGGCTTTGCACGTTGCGACATCGCAAGCCGATGTTGCGATGTCGCACGCGATAGTTCCCGCCCCCGTCACAGGTACTATATCTTGTGATAGCTGGCGTAGCGATACTTATCGCTACGCCAGCTTCACATGCACTCACTTGCCCTGTGACCGTCGCTCTGGCCGGCGACCCGCCTCCTTCCTAAGGAGGTGGGTCGTGCGGTGTCACAGTGACGTCACACGGCAGGCGGCCAATTGCGGCGGAGGGGCGGAGATGAGCAGGATGTAAACATCCCGCCCACCTCCTTCCTTCCGTATAGCCGCTGGCGGCAGGTAGGAGATGTTCCGCGCTCCTGCGGCTTCACACACAGCGATGTGTGCTGCCGCAGGAACGAGGAACTACATCGTACCTGTCGCGGCATCAGCATTATGGAAATGTCGGAGCCTGCACCGATGATATGATAACGACGCTTTTGCGCTCGTTCATCGTATCATCTAGGATTTACACACTACGACATCGCAAGTGATGCCGGATGTGCGTCACTTTCGATTTGACCCCACTGACATCGCACCTGCGATGTCGTAGTGTGCAAAGCCGCCCTTTGGCTGCTGACCCATTCAAGTAATGTATAGAAACATTGGAAAATTTTTTACCCTCCAGATGCGAAAGGTATCTATCTATCTATCTAATCCATAGAAAAGTAGACATATATGTATTGTATGCAGTAGATATATAGGACATAGATAGCTAGATAGATGCATAGATAGATAGATAGATAGATAGATAGATAGATACAAACTAAATGTGGCATTTCTAGTGAAAAATATGAATTGTTGTTATTCTCCACAATACTCCATTTATTACAGCTAAATTATAGACAAGAAACATACAGTAAAAATCATGGATATTTTATAAATATGTCTGATCAAAACTTCCTTCCAATTAGAATGGCTGATATTAGATTTTCACATAAAAGCATAAGAAGAACTTGAGAAGAATCAAACGCAGAACCCTGAGACACCTGAGAGGAATTGTAGACTCTGGGAGCTCGGAGAACGCACAATTATAAAATGGAATTTAAAGCACTAACTATGAGCAAAGAGCAATTTTGTCCAATTAGTAATATTCTTTGTGAATGTTACAATATACATATTTTACCTGTAGAATCAACTAGAATTATATCTATGATTTTGGCTAATATCCCATAATGTTATTGAGGGCACACATTATCCATAGAGACGGAAGAAACCTATTAGGAAAAAGAAAACTGTTGTAATGTGCTAACGGCTTTTACCATAATTACATAACATTTTTATAGCTGTGCGGCCATTTAGCATATGGCGGTGATGACAGCAGCAATGATTTCACGTATAAGGACAATCTAACGTTCTATTCTAATATGCTGTAATGGGTAACAGGCAGGAGGGCAGCGAGCCCATGTGAGCCCGGTATAGCACTGCTAAAACGCTCGAAGAAATGGTGGAGCAACTTTTATCATAAGCAATAACCTAAGTTGAGATGCTCAATGATGTCAGCAGCTTGACCAATGGACGCCCCAACTTGGAGAATATGGAGAACGCAATTTTAATAATTCAGGTGGGCAGCACCTTGCAGAGGTAATGGAAGCAGCGATACTGAACATTTTGTGAGCCTCCAGACACCATCTCTAAAGGAGGCCGCACGAGAGGAATCTAAATGCAGAGGTTACCCACAGCAGGAATGAAGGGCATATGTAGAAAAAGGGACGCTTCACAAGTCATTTTAATAGCTGTGCAGGTGAAGGCTTTATGGAAACAATATGGCACAATTCTTTTTTATTGCTAGATTTTATACGCGTTATCTTGTTATTCTGTCATAGGAATTATGGGCAGAAAAGTGTTTCAACATTCAGGACAAATTAACCTCTCTTTGGGTTGTCTCAGCGCACTTAACCGGTGACCGCGAGGTCAGCCGACCGTCCTGAAGGCTCTTCTTACCATACATTTAATGAACAATACCGCAGTATAATAACCAATTATACAATAACCTTTAACACATATGTCATATTTGTTAGGGCACCTGAAGATATACAAAGAACTTCAGCCGTTTACCACTTGCAGCAGAGGCTACTGGCTGTACATTGCAAAATAACGAAATTTCACATTTTGCCGCACACATTATACACATACACACAGACACACATATCACTCAAACTATATATACTACACAAAAACATACACAGTATATATTCCACATACACATATGATATATATATTTCAGATGCACACAGACACATATTATATATATTCCACACACACACACACACATATACTGTGTATATATATACAGTATATATATATATGTTTTACAGCACACATACACACGCTACAGTATATATATTCCACACACTATATCTATATATATATATATTTGTATATGCTGTATATATATATGTGTGTGTGTGTGTGTGTGTGTACAAAAAAAACAATTTGTCCAGTAATTCCATAAAATCTTCAATTTAGTATAAATTCCTAAAATCCATTTTAATGGTCACGTGAGGCTGTACATATATATTACACACACACACACACACACACAATATAGATTACACTGGCACATACTATATATATTTTACACACACACTATTTTAAATATATATATATATATATATATATATATATATATATATATATATATATATATATATATATACTGTAGCAACAAGTGAACAAGTCCTGCACCGCCTGCCCTCAGATTACCTCCAAGTTCAGTGGCTCACGTGCTGAAGACTGCCATGTAGCGCTGGTTTGCAGGCGCAGCGTGCTGGTCGGTATTGAGCAGCTAGGAGATCCAACAACAGGAAGATGAAAAATCGACCGCAAACAGCTGCTATGCCAAACAATTTCTTTTTTATTCAAGCGTTCTTTTCATCGGTGCAGATAAAAATGCGGGAGGTGACTAGGATGCGAGTCCCTCCAAAGGACGACGGCCGTTTCGTCTGTAAGCCAGACTTCTACGGGTCCACCAGTGGACCCGTAGAAGTCTGGCTTACAGACGAAACGGCCGTCGTCCTTTGGAGGGACTCGCATCCTAGTCACCTCCCGCATTTTTATCTGCACCGATGAAAAGAACGCTTGAATAAAAAAGAAATTGTTTGGCATAGCAGCTGTTTGCGGTCGATTTTTCATCTTCCTGTTGTTGGATATATATATATATATATTACACACATAATAATATTACACTCACTATATACATGTGAATATATATATATATATATATACACTAGTCTTACACGTATGCTATATATAACACACGCTATGTATATTGCACACACTATATATATTGTATACACTATATATATTACAAACACAATATATATATATGTGTGTGTGTATATATATATATATATATATATATATATTACACATACTATATATAGTTACACGCACTATATATTTTAACACACATGCACACTATACATTACACACTCTATACAGTATGTATATATATATATAACACATACTAAATATAGCTACATACGCTATATATTACACACACACACACACACATGCTTTTTGTTCCTTTTCTCAGAATCAACAGAAGTACATAATTATTAATTTCCTCAGATCTGGAAAGGCAGGGATGTTCTCAGCAAAGTTAAAAAATGATCCTGCTTCTTCCTGAATAATGTCTATTGATGAGACGCCATCAGCTTCTACCGGTAGCTGCTAAGTAATGACAAATAAGCAGGGAAATTAATTCCTATAAATTATGTTTAGCGGCTAGGTGGTGTTCTTTGTTACGGGGGCGTCACCCAGTCTGCCAATTATTTACCCTGTATGTGACATACCATTCTGTAAGAAATTAATTTGTGCTCCTCTTCTTTATCATTGCTTCTCCTTGGCATTCATTTCATGATAACTTGCTTTGCTCCTAATCAGCGTGTGGAAAGGTCTGCATTTACCATACGGCATATATCCATCTAATTCATAAGGCGTCTTTAACTTGTGTTTTATCATATCAGTAAGGAAAGTATAGTAATTGCTTAAGGAAGCATCAAAATGACTTTAATGTACTTTACTCTTTATTCTTGATCTTTGTTATGACCTAATTCTGATTTATCTTTTGAAATTAAAGCGGTTGTAAATCAAGACAATCCCATTTCCTACTAATGTTCCTCTGCCGTTGAACTGATCACTAGGGAATCCGGCTGCCAGAAGCGACACGGCACAGCTGATGTACTATGACATGCCACCATTAAAATCAATGAATGATGATGTAGTAGAAATATTTCCACTTGGAGCCTCCCAATGAGAGACGCTATGGCCAACTCACCAAATGCCCCCTGTATATTGTCTATATGCCTAAATGGCATTTACTAAGTATGTATATCATATATAGTATATACAGTATATTATATATACACATATATATATATATATATATATATATATATATATATATATATATATATATATATACACATATATATATATATATATATATATATATATATATTCCTGTTTAGCATCTAGTAGGGAGGATCAGTCGCTCATCAGACAGCATCTTTAAAATTCAGACACATGGATATTTCATGGTGACATACTGGTATAATATTGAAGACATATGGATGTATCTGTATTTTGAGCACTCTCAATGGATTTTAAAGGACTATTTATAACCAGAATCTAGATACAATTGGCACGTGCTACATATACACACATGTTATGGATCCATGTAAAAACCTCCACAGATTAAAATACAGATACATCCATACGTCATCCATATTATACCATATCATGATGATATATCCATGTCTGTATTTCGGAGATGCTATCTGATGAGCGTCTGTTCCTCCTTAGAAGATGCCCCATCGGTGTTACATATTTTACAGATAAAATACAGATGTAATACTGATACGGAAGCTGTTTTTGCTAATGAATTTCAGCATATTTGTTATTCTCTAACAGCCAATATCTCTGTCCACAAAGGGTTTTCTTCGCCATAAAAGGTGGAGAAAAAAAATGTTTGTCTTTTCTTGTTAACCTTTAATGGCAAAAAAAAATGGCTGGTAAAAAAACCTCAGATGTTGGCAGCTAGAGATGAGCAAATCTCCTCAAATTAATTTCAGGCAGATTGTCTCCAATCATCTGCAGATTTGATTTGGTCTGAAGAATCTTTGGTCCAAATTGTAAGTGCCCTGTGAAAATATGTTTATTAGTGATGAGCGAGCATGCTTGTAACTACTCGGTACTCGCACGAGTATCGCTGTACTCGGGCTGCTCGGCGGGGACCAAGTAATCTCGCGATACTCATGCTGTACTCGTGGTCTTCATCCCCTGCATGTTGGTGCTCTTTTGAGAGCCAGCCCTCATGCAGGGATTGGCTGGCAGACCACTGCAATGCCACAGCCCTGTTAGTTGTGGAATTGCAGTGATTGGCCGGCCTGCACAGCGTGACCGAGCCTTTATACCGGCCGGCGCGCTGTGCTCTGCTCACAGCTATCCAGACAGTCAGTGCAGGGAGAGTGTCGCTGATTCAGGGAAAGCTTTGCGGCCCTTTATAGCTTTTTCAGTTGCAGGGCTGCAAACAGTGTGACCAAAAGTCCTTCTCAGGACTATTCTAGTTGTATACAGGCAGGCAGAGTATAGCCAGGTCGGAGTACAGTAGCAGAGTCCTTCTCAGGACTATTGTTGCTATATACAGGCATGGTATAGCCAGGTCGGAATACAGGCTAGTGACCAGAAGAGTCCTTGTCAGGACTATTGTAGCAGTATACAGGCAGGCAGGCAGGCAGGCAGAGTATATAGCCATTCCTAGTGGTGACCGTATACCAGCCTTCATCATATCTGGGGCTGGTGTACACAGTCTAAAACAGTCCAGATAGTGTCTGACTTGTCTGTAATTGTCGCTCCCCAAAAAAACCTGTTAGGTTCTTAGTGCGTCCGTGCTTGGTTTTTAAAACCGCACGTGTGTGCCTGTCGGTGGCAGCGTACAGGTGCACTTGTGTGCAATTTCCACAAACTTTGATATAACGCACAAGTAGTGAATACACGTCAGCACAGCATTGCAAAATGCGCAAGGGCATTGGCAAGGAACAAGGAAGTGGACGTGATGGTGGTGCAGGCAGAGGCCGAGGTCGTGGGCAAGCTCTAATTTCGCCACAACAAAGGGCCACATCTAGTCGCTCGCACGTCCTGTCCCAAATTCTTGGGGACCGCAGCAGTACACCGCTCTTGAACCAAGACCAGTGTCAACAGGTTGTTAGTTGGATAGCAGATAATGCTTCCAGTCAGATTGGCACCACCACAAACACTCTGTCTTCCACACGGTCAAGTGTCAGTAGCCGTGATACTGCACCGCACATTTCTGAACCTGATCCTCCTTCCTACCACCAGGCTGAGTACACGTCCTCCTCGGACATTAATGATCCCACACTTGGACACTCGGAAGAGCTGTTCACGTTTCCATTCACACATTCTGGCCTCTCGCCAGCTCATATTGAAGTGGGTCATGAGGAGATCGTCTGTACAGATGGCCAAATATTTGAGCAGCCACGTTCTCACGAAGTTGGCAACGTGTCTCAACAAGTGGTGGACGATGATGAGACACAATTGTCAGGAAGTCAGGAGGAGGAGCAGGGTGCGGAAGAGGAAGACGACGTGGTGGATGATCCAGTAACTGACCCAACCTGGCAGGAGGATATGCAGAGCGAGGACAGCAGTGCACAGGGGGAGGGAGGCGTAGCATCACAACAGGCAGTAAGAAGCAGGGTGGTGGCCCCAGGCAGAAGTCAGGCAACCGTTCCCCGGAACAACACGACGACACAAGGTGCCTGTACAAATGTTAGGTCTTCCCGAGTCTGGCAGTTTTTTAAGTTGGCTCCAGATGATTCTAAAAAGGCCATTTGCAACACCTGCCGTGCCAGCATCAGCAGGGGTACCAAAACTAGCAGCCTGACCACCACTAGCATGATCAGGCACATGTCAGCCAAGCACCCGACTTTGTGGGAAGTACAACAGAGTCGAGGAGCAGTGCTTGCTGATGTCACTGCTACGTCTTCGCTGGTTGTGCATGCGAGCCAATCCCCTGTCCATGCTGCCTGCGAACAAGCCTCCTCCACTCCTGCACCTGCAGTTGCCTACGCAGAAAGAACACCATCATCAAGCACGTCCTTGTCCCAGCGCAGCGTTCAGTTATCCATTCAGCAAACCTTTGAACGCAGGCGCAAATACACTGCCAACACCCCACATGCCACAGTTCTAAATGCTAACATTTCGCGACTGCTTGCGCTGGAAATGTTGCCTTTTAGGCTGGTGGAGACAGAAGCATTCCGCGACCTGATGGCGGCAGCTGTCCCACGTTACTCAGTCCCCAGCCGCCACTATTTCTCCCGGTGTGCCGTCCCCGCGTTGCATAATCACGTGTCACAAAACATCACACGTGCCCTGAACAACGCTGTTTCACCCAAGGTCCACCTAACCACAGACACGTGGACAAGTGCTTGTGGGCAAGGCCGCTACATCTCGTTGACGGCACACTGGGTTAATATTGTGGAAGCTGGGACCCAGTCTGAGCGAGGGACGGAACACGTCCTTCCCACACCAAGGTTTGCAGGCCCTACCTCAGTCAGTGTTTCACCCACACTCTACAGCTCAGGAATGTCATGCTCTTCAGCCTCCTCCTCCTCCTGCGCATCCTCATCCACTGTACCCTCCACACCAGTCCCAAGCTGGAAGCACTGCAGCACTGCCTCGGCGAAGCGGCAACAGGCTGTGCTGAAGCTAATCTGCATCGGTGACAAACCCCACAATGCAGAAGAGGTGTGGACAGCTCTGAAACAGCAGGCAGATCACTGGCTCACACCTCTGAACCTAAAGCCAGGAAAGGTCGTGTGTGACAATGGCCGGAACCTGGTGGCGGCTTTGAGGCGAGGCCAGCTGACACATGTTCCATGCGTGGCCCATGTGCTCAACCTCGTGGTTCAGCGGTTTATAAAGTCATACCCAGAGCTGTCTGATCTGCTGGTAAAAGTTCGCCGCCTGTCTGCACATTTTCGAAAGTCACCTACTGCTTCAGCCGGCCTTGCCGGCTTTCAGCGCCGTTTGCATCTTCCGGCTCACAGACTGGTGTGTGATGTCCCCACGCGTTGGAATTCAACTCTGCACATGTTGGTCAGGATATGTGAGCAGAAGAGGGCAGTTGTTGAGTACTTGCATCACCTAAGCCGTCGGGAAATGGGTCAAACTCCACACATAACACCTGAGGAGTGGAGATGGATGTCAGACCTATGTACCATCCTCCAAAACTTTGAGGACTCCACCAAGATGGTGAGTGGTGATGACGCCATTATTAGCGTCACCATACCGCTACTCTGCCTTCTAAAACGGTCTCTGCTGAAAAACAAACATGATGCATTGCAGGCGGAGCGCGATGAGTTGCAGCAAGAAACAGTAGTGGGTGTGGGTGATAACACACAGCCCAGCCTCGTCTCATCACAACGTGCAGTGGAGGACTATGACGAGGAGGAGGATGAAGACATGGAGCAACTCTCCGGCCAAATTGAGGATATGACATGCACACCAGTCATATCCTCGGTTCAGCGTGGCTGGCCAGAGGACAGGGTAGATGAGGAGGAGGAGGAGGAGGAGGAGGACAGCATGTTCAGTCATCTTGTTGGTCAGGCTACTGAAGTCCTGGCTGTTAAGAGTCTGGCGCACATGGCTGACTTTATGGTAAGCTGCCTGTCTCGTGACCCTCGCGTTAAGAACATCTTGGCCGACAATCATTACTGGTTGGTAACACTGTTAGACCCACGCTACAAGGAGAACTTTTTGTCTCTTATTCCCGTGGAGGAGAGGTCAACCAAAATGCAGCAGTTCCGGAAGGCCATAGTCACGGAAGTAGGCAAAGCATTCCCCTCACAAAACGCTAGCGGCATAGGTCAGGAATCAGTGGACAACCGAGGCGTACAGCCGAGAGAGGCACAAGTTCAATCCGCCAGAGGTAGGGGAACAGTCTTTAAGATGTGGGACAGTTTTCTCAGCCCCTCACGTACCACAGCCCCTGAGGTGCGGGGTAGTGCCACAAGAAATCCTAAGTTTGCCCAGATGCTGAAGGAGTACCTTGCAGATCAAACAACTGTACTCCGACATTCCTCTGTGCCTTACAATAATTGGGTATCCAAGCTGGACACGTGGCATGAATTGGCTCTCTACGCCTTGGAAGTCCTGGCCTGCCCTGCCGCTAGCGTTTTGTCAGAGCGTGTTTTTAGTGCCGCAGGTGGAATCATTACAGATAAACGCACCCGCCTGTCAACTGAAAATGCTGACAGGCTGACTCTGATCAAGATGAACAAGGGTTGGATTGGGCCAGACTTCACCACACCACCAGCAAATGAGAGCGGAATTTAAAGTTTGCCATGTACCTCCACTCACCCATGGGTACACACTTCTGGACTTTGGATAATCGCTGGACTGCTCCTCCTTCTCCTCATGCGCCACCATGATGACCGTTACAAATTGCAATACTTAGGCCTTTGTTTCAGGTATACCCCCAGTGGTAAATTTTTTCTCCCATTCTTTGCAGAATGGACATTACAACGACCGGAGACCCGCTCCTTTGCAATGGGAACAATGTTTTGAGGCCCTCATGCACGTCTCTACCCAGGGACAACGTGGAGCCTCCCAATTTTTGGCTGCCCTGCCTAAGGGCTATACTATAATACACCCACTTCCTGACAATGGACACTTAATGTTTTGAGGCCCTCATGCACGTCTCTACCCAGGGACAACGTGGAGCCTCCCAATTTTTGGCTGCCCTGCCTAAGGGCTATACTATAATACACCCACTTCCTGACAATGGACACTTAATGTTTTGAGGCCCTCATGCACGTCTCTACCCAGGGACAACGTGGAGCCTCTCAATTTTTGGCTGCCCTGCCAAAGGGCTATACTATAATACACCCACTTCCTTACAATGGGCACTTCAGGTTTACAGGCCCTCATGCACGTCTCTATCCAGGGACAATGTGGAGCCTCTCAATTTTTGGCTGCCCTGCCTAAGGGCTATACTATAATACACCCACTTCCTGACAATGGACACTTAATGTTTTGAGGCCCTCATGCACGTCTCTACCCAGGGACAACGTGGAGCCTCTCAATTTTTGGCTGCCCTGCCAAAGGGCTATACTATAATACACCCACTTCCTTACAATGGGCACTTCAAGTTTACAGGCCCTCATGCACGTCTCTACCCAGGGACAACGTGGAGCCTCCCAATTTTTGGCTGCCCTGCCAAAGGGCTATACTATAATACACCCACTTCCTTACAATGGGCACTTCAAGTTTACAGGCCCTCATGCACGTCTCTATCCAGGGACAATGTGGAGCCTCTCAATTTTTGGCTGCCCTGCCAAAGGGCTATACTACAATAGACCCACTTCCTTACAATGGGCACTTCAAGTTTACAGGCCCTCATGCACGTCTCTATCCAGGGACAATGTGGAGCCTCTCAATTTTTGCCTGCCCTGCCAAAGGGCTATACTACAATAGACCCACTTCCTTACAATGGGCACTTCAAGTTTACAGGCCCTCATGCACGTCTCTATCCAGGGACAATGTGGAGCCTCTCAATTTTTGGCTGCCCTGCCAAAGGGCTATACTATAATACACCCACTTCCTTACAATGGGCACTTCAGGTTTACAGGCCCTCATGCACGTCTCTATGCAGGGGCATTGGTGAACCTCACAATTTTGGACTGCCCTGGCAAAGGAAAATACTACAAAGACTCACTTCCTCAAAATGGGCACATTAGACTCAAGAGGCCTTCATGTACGTCTCTTCTCAGGGACATCGGAGTGCCACACAATGTTTTCACGTAAAATCTTTCATGTATTAATCTCAAAAAGTAACATACACCAGCTCTATCTCACTATTGGGTATGTGCCCTTAACATTTCTGCCATGAAAAATCATTTTGGGGTCATTTTGGAAGGTTTTCTGGTGAGTCCGTAAAAATGGCGTGAAACGCGGACAAAATTGTTCACAGCTGTGACTTTTGAGTGATAAATGCTTCAAGGGGTCTTCCCCATGCTGTTGCCATGTCATTTGAGCACTCTTCTGAGACTTTTGTGACATTTTTAGGGTTTCTCCATGCTGCCGGGGGTCATTTCACAAAAATACTCGGGTCTCCCATAGGATAACATTGGGCTCGTTGCTCGGCCCGAGTACACGAGTATCTTGGGATGCTCGGCCCGAGCTTCGAGCACCCGAGCTTTTTAGTACTCGCTCATCACTAATGTTTATCATAAATTGGGATCTCTCCAAACCCCCAAGCATAATAAAGGGAGGTCTGAGAAAATCTGTGGTAGTCCTGCCCCTCATCTGTCCTTCCGGATACAGCTCCCTGCTGGTCCTCTGCTCAATCCCTCTGGTCTTTGGATCAGTCTTCAGACTTCCTAGAGCGAGGACATGACGTGCCCAACATGGCACCGTGCAGCCCAATAGGCAATGAAATATTCAACGGCCAATCCAAAGTCTAGAAGGTGAAATCAGAGGACGGGACGGAGAACTGTGCCGGAAAAGGAAGCAGAGGGTCAGACCTAGGACATGTGAATATAGTCTTTTAAATTTTTTAACTTCTTCCTAACCCTCAAAAGCATCCATTACTATGGTGGTCATTTTTATTTTTATTATATTTATTTTTAATGGATTCATGCAAATCAAACCTGAAGTTTGGGTAAAATATTTAAGAATTTCAGTTAATTACTAATCAATTTGCTCATGTCTGTTGGATTTTAGTAAATATGAAAATATAAAATATGCTTTATCGTTGCATTTTTTAATGTTATTTTTCACCCTTTTGGCTTCCTATTATGGATCCCTTGTGTTTGTTTGTTCCCCCAAATGATCCATGCTGTAGTTGTGGCTTTTTTATGGTTTTCCCTTAAAGGGTATTTCCATCTCCAATATCCTACCCTAATATGTAGAAGGTGTAATAATAATAATATTAGAAAATACCTCCAATTAGAAATGTAGTATAGTTCTTCTGATTCACTATGTCGCTTACCTCATGGTAACGGGTAAATGCCAGTGGGCCAAGGGACCTCTGCTGACGTCATGCCCTTGAGACTAGAAGTGCCGGGGCCTGCACCAACATATCTGATACCAGGAGGCAACATTATTTTATTAAATCCACGTGGTCATAGAGTTGTTAATAATAGAAGCTGGTGTATGGGGGTAAGACCCCCAGCTAGGAGGCTGCAGGAGGAGGTGAAGCCCCCTCTTTGCATCATTATAGTGGACGGGAGGAATCATCACCATGCCCACCAACCAAGCGGGCCATGCCCACTAACCAAGCTGGTCACACCCAAGGTCCTTCTAGCCACTGGGATTTAGCCACAACTCTTGCCTCATGTGCAGGGCATTGCAGGACCTTAGATATCCATGGTTACGACCACACATATAGTCACAGTTAGTTGCTAGTGGTCATAACCATAGATACCTAATTGGAGGTATTTGCTAATATTCTTTTTTTACACCTACTAGGTATTGGGATAGGAACTTGGAGATGAGAATACCCCTTTAAGCTTCTCTATAAGGCCGAAAATGCATTAAAATACATGTATGTATCTAAAAAAAGCCACAAAATGTTACTTTGCTAGACATGAAGCTAGGATCCCTTTCTTTGTCATTTAGACACAATGCATGTAAAAAGAAAAAGGCGATAGAATTAACGTAAAATCATTATGATCAGATGCATAAAATGGGGCAGAAATAGTGGAAACATTAGAAGGTTTTCTTTTTTTATTGCAAATACAAGTAAAAAACCTTCAACCATGCCTTTACCAGAAAGAAAGAATAAGCTGTGCTGTCTGAGCTGGTAGGAGATTAGAATTATGTCTACTAGGGGACTAATTAGCTAAATGAGAAGACCACAAACAAAAAGAGGTTAGTGTTACTCTATTAATATCACTCTGAGTGTAATGTTATCTCTGGGATGATCCGCTCCAAACGTGGCCACTTTAAAATGATCTTGTGCATCTACAGAAACTGCACAGACATTTACCGGGAGTGAATAATCTCACTGCAGCTACAACCAGTCTCTAAATATTTTCATTTTAGTGTTACAGATGCCGCAGAACAAAATATTTCATTTAGACTGTATCACGGCACTGAGACGGAGCCGTATTATTATGCAGTGAATACTGGGGTTCCTCCAGAAAGAAGGTAACCCCCAGTGAACACCACAACATACAGGGTACATTGGGAACATGATACAATAATTGGCCCTGGCCCCAACGAGTCCTTCCTCTCATCACCAATCCCGCGCCTAGGGACTCATTTGGCCCGAACTCACCCTGGCTAGTGAGAAGGCCGGCGAGAGCACTAGTCTCACCACCACAATAATACAATACAATAGAAGGGAGACAGACAAATACATTCCAAGCTCCTACAATGCAGCTAAACACCACAGCTGCAATTGTAATGATTCATCAGCTTCTTCCAGAGACTAGCTCCTTCCAAAGTGGTCATCATAAGAATGATAAAATTCTTACCCAGCATCAGATGGTAAGAGACGTGACTATTTATAGTGAATTGGAGTGGTCACAAAGAGCTGCACCTCAGATCAAGACCTATCCAAAGGATAGTCAGATAGGAAAGAGTCCGTAACCCCTGCAGCACCAAAAGAAAGCAGATTAATTTACACAGAAGCTGCAAACCTGCACATAATAAGCTCCTGTGATCTTGTGGTCCCAGACTCTCCAGTGGTCACCACAGAGCGGGGCACAAGCATGACACGTATATACTGTATAAAAGGTTCAGGACTTGATTGGATCCCGTTTCTAGAGCTAAATGTATTACTGCTGCCGAAAATCATCATATATCTTAAAAAATTCACAATCGTATACACACAGATCTGCTGGTGTGTTCTTCACATGTGCCGGTTAGATGGTGGTTTTGACCCAATTCTAGTGAAAAACATTATTGCCGAGATGAATTTTAGTTTTGCCAAGAAATAATTTGACCTTTTTCCCACTGGAATATAATTAGGAATATTAGATAGGGATGTATATGAAGAAACAAAGACTAAAAATACATATCCAACCTCATCCAAAAATAATAGAGGAGCTAATTGTCAATTCATTGTTGTGATGTATAATTTGGGTCTTGCCGAGTTTTATGGTAATGAGCAGAGCCTCCTACATTACAGCTAATGTGTAATAAAATGAGAACCCAGACGCTATTTGATGAGATTCATGACACTATGCAGCCATATACAATGTAATATGAGGAACAGATGAAAGGAGACGTTGAAGCTATTTCTCCTATTCTTTGCATGATATCTTGCCTTTAAAGACATTGTCCGATTTGCCAATGCATGGATTTGAATGCCACGGACACAATGTCAAGGCTGAATAGTTATACTCCACCCTGATACCTTTTTTTCTAGGATTGGGATATGGTTTTACTTCACCCTAATAGCAATAGATGTTTCAGATAACTGATGCCTAAGTGAATGGCACCGTAGGGCACTGCTATGATGTTACTGACATAGCAGCTAGGTGAGTTGTCTTTTTCTAATCATCTCCACAAGAATAAGAATACAGACGTTTCATGTCCTTAGACATGCATGACACAAGATTACCAGCTTTAAGAGCATGATTTTACAATAGGATATGGCTACGCTGTCTGCACCTATGTGTGTTCCCTAGTAGGTGTGAAGCGAATTACAACTTTTTGAAGGTTTTACTTCCTTCTTAGATGAAGTCAATTACCCCCCAAATGGCAATTAAGTTGCCTAACCATTTATATAGAGCACTTAATCCCTATTTAACTCATACGAGGCAAATATAGCAAAATTATCTTTCATATGATATGCAAATGAAGGCACTCTGGTGCATCCTTGCCATGGCCTATTGTCACGATGTGACTGTAGGTCTCCCAACAGAGAGGACTCCTGGTGTGTGGCACAATGCAGAAGGAACACCAAGGTAGCAATACAACAGAAGGCTTTAGCACTAGGAAGAGGGGAGCAGGGTCACCTCCTAACACTCACATGAGGCTGATACCTGCACTCCCCAATGTCCCTAGATGGGTCTTTCCCCCCTATATGCCATCATATGCCTAGGCCTTTACTGGCCCTGAACTCACCCTGATTCGTCTCACCACTGCAATAAGATAACACGAGGAAAGGAAGACAAACAGGAGGGGAAAGACACAATAAATAACACTCCATAACTTCTCAGCTGCAACAGAAGCGACACTTCAGCTTCTCAGGAGACAGGTTCCTTCAAAGTGGACAGCATAGGTATGAGCTATAGCCGACAAAGGGAGGAGTGAAGAACAGAAGAGAGTGGCTGCAGCTGAGGTTACAACTAACTATTATATCACTGCAGGATAGAAATGCACCTTAACCCCTTCAGTACAAGATGGAATTAAATATGCTCCAACTCAGGGTAAATGACGAGCGGAAACTAAAGAAGTTCTGCGATCAACAATACGATGTGACTTTCTAATCCCAGATCCACCCAAGATCACATCAGGCCACACTCATGACACCTATGCTTTGGTGCACTATCGAGCCCTCCTATTTGCCATACAAAGCCGGTACCTAAGATCGATTGATTTGTCTTTAATGCCCAGAGTGAACAACGTGTCTCCAGTGCAGTAACACTGGATGATAGGGGTGGTGCGCTCATAGGGGTTACTTCACACACAGCGAGATCGCTACTGAGATCGCTGCTGAGTCACGTTTTTTGTGACCTCATTAGCGATCTCGCTGTGTGTGACACTGAGCAGCGATCTGGCCCCTGCTGTGAGATCACTGCTCGTTACACACAGCCCTGGTTCATTTTTTTATTGTTGCTCTCCCGCTGATAAGCACACATCGCTGTGTGTGACAGCGAGAGAGCAACAATCCTGAATGTGAAGGGAGCAGGAGCTGGCGTCTGACAGCCTGCGGTAAGCTGTAACCAAGGTAAACATCGGGTAACCAAGGTGGTTACCCGATATTTACCTTCGTTACCAGCCTCCACAGCTCTCACGCTGCCAGTGCCGGCTCCTGCTCCCTGCACACGCTAAGTTAAGCGGTGTGAGCTGGTAACTAAGGTAAACATCGGGTAACCATACCCGATGTTTACCTTAGTTACCAGTGTCCGCAGCTTCCAGATGTGTCGCCCTGGGCAAGCCAGGGGACACAGGTCACACACCACCACACCCTACATCCCAGGTAGGCACATCTAAGCTGAACCAAAAATCCTTGTTGCCTTCCTCCAGAGGCTGGTGATTCACACCAGGGGGTGGGCCAGGCGGTTGGCTCCGCCCACCGAGGAGATCACAGCTCTGGAGGCGGGAAGTACCAGGCAGTCTAGGGTTGAAGTCTAGTCAGGGAGGAGGAGGTGGAAGGAGTGGAGGAGTAGCCCAGACAGGGCTAAAGTAAACAGCAAGTGAAAGTAAGGAAAGTAAAGGAGAAACGGAGGAAAGCAAGAGTGGTGACAGAGAGAGAGAAAAGCCTGAAGAGTCCAGCTAAGTGCAGGGCAGGTCAGCAAGGTCAGCAACGGCGGTGACTGTCTGGAGGGGGACCGTTTGGAAGTTCCTGGAAGGACCCCGTAGGCTGTGTGCCCGGTGGTCTGGAGCAGTGTTCTGAAGGACAGTCAGCACCAGGGCAGGGGCCTCTCGGACCCCGGCAAGGCTTGGAGTCGCCGTAAATTGCCGAATCCGTCAGTGAAGGGGACGTAGATCCCCCAACAACCAAGACCCGAGTGAAGGCAACAGCCCAACTTGTACAACAGAGACACCGCCACCGCCAGGGCACCAGTTTCTGAGGGCCAGCGCCTGCGGGCAAAGAGTAGAGCTCCCCCGGTCCAGCTTGAAGTCGGGGAGCGGGTTACCGGTGGGGACCCATCGCAACCAACTAGTACACAAGGTGCAAGGAAGAGGGACATCACCGTCACCTACTGGGAGAGCAATTGCAGCCGTCCGTGGGACCGTCTTACCAGCCGTTTGGTTTACCGTACAAACTGTGTCAACGTCTCAGGCTGAGTGAGTACCGCTGCCCCTGCGTCCCTGCACCCACCAGGCCCTGCACCTCCCAAGCCGTCACCGGGCCCCGGGATCACCGACCCCTACCCACGGAGGGGCAACACAACACCTGGCTGCTCCGCATCACCATCCCCGGGACCCCCGTATTGAGCAGCGGTGGTGAAATCACCACAACCGTGGGTGGCGTCACGGACTATAAACAATCCCCACACCCAACCAACCCCTTTCACTCACGGGCGAGGAGTGCCGCTCGAGAAACCCCCGGGATCCGGCCTACAGCTCGAGCCACCACTGAGCAGCGGCCGCCGGACCCGAGCAGAAGGGGTGAGCGTAGTGTGCTGACACCCTCCTCCCCGCCCGCGACAACTTGGCGTCACAAATAGGATCTTACCACTCTGCCGTCTGGTAGAGGTGCGCCTTGTTACCGCCGGAGGTATCCGGCAGAAAAATTTCAGAAGCCACCATCTTTGGCGCGAAAAGTTCCCGCTTGAGCGTCTTCTCGAGCAGTAGAGGCGCGAAGGCCAAAACCCCGCCCCGAGAGAGGAGGGGCCGAAAAGAGCTAAGGGGGACGCGATGGCGGCTGGACGCATGTAGCTGCGGCTATAAAGGCAGGGACGCCAGGACTCTGCAAACATACCGTTCCTGGAAGCAAAAGAAGAAGCCATCATGTGGATGCCGTCCCGCGACACCGTAGCCCCCGCGCCTGGAACCGCGGCGTGGGTGGAGATCCGAACTGCGCAGCTCTACCAAAGGCTGCAGGTCAGGATGCAGCTCCTCATGGAGGAGTGGGAGGCCGACATGGCGGACGTTGTAGCCACCGTGCGGAGACGCGAGGAGGAGACGGAGAAAGGGAGGGTGAGTGACCCATGTCCCGATGCCCTTGAAGGGCCGGTCATCGCGGCTGTGGGGCCCGGTCCAAGCCCTCTCCCCCCGTTGCCTCCCTCGCCACCCGTCCCGGAGGCCGTGACCCCGCCACTAGGCCTGCTACCACCGCAACCGGTAGCAGTACCCAGCGTCCCCGCCCAAGCGGGCCGACCTGTAGTCGGAGCCCGCGGCACACCGGAGGTGTTACCGTGGAAGACGCCGAAAGTGGAACCGGAGGCATCCCCTGAAAAACCCCCCGAGCCGGAGCCGATGACCCGCTCCGAGCCGAAGGCCCAGCAGCAGAAAGCCCCTATGCCCATCCCCCACACCTCGGCTGAGGTAGCGCCGGGTTGTTGCTGCAAGGCAGCGCCCAAGGCCAAGACACCGCGGGACCTGCCGCCCATACTCCTGACAGTGGGCAACGTCCAGGATGTCCCGCGGGGCCCGGCCCGTGCGCCGGCGCTGGCAGCAGCGCCGTATTGGGATAGGGAGCCGGTACCGCTGGGCCTGGAGATCACCGAGAGGGAGCGAAAGAAGGCCGAACTGGTGGCCAGTGCGATCCGGGAGAAAGAGCATCTCCGGCAAGCAACCTCCCGTGTCCGAGGACCGTTGTACGTGGGGCAGGTGAGGCGGTTTGATGTCCGCCGGGGCTACGGGTTCATCTACGAGCCGGGCCTGGAGGCCGAAGTTTTTGTAGCCCGGCGGGATGTGAATGCCCACCTGCCTGAGGAGCATCCCGGCCGCAATCTGATGCCGGGTGATATCGTCCAGTACACTCGGTTCTTTGGGGAGCGGGGGTGGTTTGCGCTGGACGCCAAACTAAGGAGGGGCCCGGAGGCCCGAGCGAGCGCAGACCTCCCTCCCCTGGCAGTGGCATCAGAGCTTGCGCAACCGGAGTAGGGCAGCGGATGCCCGCAGCACCGTCCCCGTTGGGACCACCTGTTTGTTTGCTTGTTTGAAAAGTTGAAAGTTTGAAAGATGATAAGTGAAATTACCGAAGAAGTCACCTGATTTGCTTGTGATTGAACCGGCTGGAGCCGGCACCGTTGTCCCCGTGGGGACCGTTTAAAAATATTTTGCATGGGAACTATCCATGGACAAGCCCGTGAATTTGCAGGGCACCCACAAACGTTAAGTGGCTTGTAAATATGTTGTTTACCGTTACCGTTTTCCGCAATGCCGCCTCCGGAGAGGCAGGTTGGAGGGAGGGCCCTCAGCAGAGCAGGCTGGGGCCCAGCCACCAAAGGAACCGGTGGCTACCCTCTGGAGGGAAGGACAGATCCCGCTCGGGTACCGTGTGCTGGACTGTGGGTCAAGGGGTGCTGCCTGGGCTTTAGGGGCAGCATCAGGGCCAGGTTGCTTGGGTGGAAGAGAGCGGAAACCGTAACCGTAAACCGTTATGCAACGTTAAAGTAAAATGTGCCTCCCGTTTTGGGAAGAGTTATTGAAAATGTATTTATGTTTGATTTACCTTGTTATCCCTTTTTGCAGAAAAATAAAACCGGTGTAGGACGGCAGCCCGCGGACGGTCTGCATTTTGCTAAGGGGGAATGTGTCGCCCTGGGCAAGCCAGGGGACACAGGTCACACACCACCACACCCTACATCCCAGGTAGGCACATCTAAGCTGAACCAAAAATCCTTGTTGCCTTCCTCCAGAGGCTGGTGATTCACACCAGGGGGTGGGCCAGGCGGTTGGCTCCGCCCACCGAGGAGATCACAGCTCTGGAGGCGGGAAGTACCAGGCAGTCTAGGGTTGAAGTCTAGTCAGGGAGGAGGAGGTGGAAGGAGTGGAGGAGTAGCCCAGACAGGGCTAAAGTAAACAGCAAGTGAAAGTAAGGAAAGTAAAGGAGAAACGGAGGAAAGCAAGAGTGGTGACAGAGAGAGAGAAAAGCCTGAAGAGTCCAGCTAAGTGCAGGGCAGGTCAGCAAGGTCAGCAACGGCGGTGACTGTCTGGAGGGGGACCGTTTGGAAGTTCCTGGAAGGACCCCATAGGCTGTGTGCCCGGTGGTATGGAGCAGTGTTCCGAAGGACAGTCAGCACCAGGGCAGGGGCCTCTCGGACCCCGGCAAGGCTTGGAGTCGCCGTAAATTGCCGAATCCGTCAGTGAAGGGGACGTAGATTCCCCAACAACCAAGACCCGAGTGAAGGCAACAGCCCAACCTGTACAACAGAGACACCGCCACCGCCAGGGCACCAGTTTCTGAGGGCCAGCGCCTGCGGGCAAAGAGTAGAGCTCCCCCGGTCCAGCTTGAAGCCGGGGAGCGGGTTACCGGTGGGGACCCATCGCAACCAACTAGTACACAAGGTGCAAGGAAGAGGGACATCACCGTCACCTACTGGGAGAACAATTGCAGCCGTCCGTGGGACCGTCTTACCAGCCGTTTGGTTTACCGTACAAACTGTGTCAACGTCTCAGGCTGAGTGAGTACCACAGTGCCGCAAGGCACAGCGCTGCCCCCGCGTCCCTGCACCCACCAGGCCCTGCACCTCCCAAGCCGTCACCGGGCCCCGGGATCACCGACCCCTACCCACGGAGGGGCAACACAACACCTGGCTGCTCCGCATCACCATCCCTGGGACCCCCGTATTGAGCAGCGGTGGTGAAATCACCACAACCGTGGGTGGCGTCACGGACTATAAACAATCCCCACACCCAACCAACCCCTTTCACTCACGGGCGAGGAGTGCCGCTCGAGAAACCCCCGGGATCCGGCCTACAGCTCGAGCCACCACTGAGCAGCGGCCGCCGGACCCGAGCAGAAGGGGTGAGCGTAGTGTGCTGACACCCTCCTCCCCGCCCGCGACACAGACGCCGGCTCCGTGCAAGCGCAGCGTCGCTTGCACGTTGCTGCTGGCTGGGGGCTGGTCACTGGTCGCTGGTGAGATCTGCCTGTTTGACAGCTCACCAGCGACCATGTAGCGATGCAGCAGCGATCCTGACCAGGTCAGATCGCTGGTCGGATCGCTGCTGCATCGCTAAAGTGTGAAGGTACCCATAGTGTCAGTGCAGGAGCGCACACAATGGCTGTGGATATGCTCTGATATATTGACCTTGGATGTAACATCAGAGTGTGCTTGAAGCTACTGTGTACGCTCTTCCACGATCACCCAGTGTCACTGCGCAGTCGTAGAAAGGACATAGTACTTACTCTGAGCAATTAATGTAAGGTACTGGCACCATGCATGGAATGTACCCACATACAGTGGATATGGGACAACTTCCTGATCCCTATTGAGCCAAGAACTAGGACCTCCAGCAATCCCAAGAAAGAGACCCATCTGAATGAGGTGAAGATTGGATATGAAATAACCTCAAATCTTAGTAGAAGACTTTTAATATTCATCAAAAAATGTTTTTACAGGGATCATATCATTTTAAAAAGTGATGGAAAATCTTCTTGAGTTGGCAAAGATCCTCATTTCATCTTTATGGTTAAAGCCAGTTACAACTTTTATTACACACTAATTATTGATATCAAAGACCGGAGCATTCATTTCCAGAAAGTAGTAAATGTGATCTAATTCTGAGTGTGAATGTAAAAAATAGATAAGTGTAGAGATGACCAACACCAAATATAATGGAGATGAATTCCAAGTGCTGGATTTACATCTCAGTATCCTGTAAGTACAGATTATATGGAGTCCTTAAAGGGCTTTTCTGAGAAATGTACTAAAATAAAGAAATAAAATAAATAATACACATTTAAATATTAAATATTTTTCTAAATACCTTTATGTAGTAAAAGGTGTGTTTTATCTACTGCTTTCTTTCGGGATTTCAAATGGTAGCTGCCATAAATCACAACCAGTCCTAGAGTTTAGAGGACACGTAGTAGGACGGGTTGCGTGATGCTCAAGGCAAAGGTGGTGAAATGCTGCCCACAGCCCAGTCACTCAGGGAGACTAAGACCGGCCTTGGTGATGTCGGGTCAACTGGAAGTTAACTTGACATCACCAGATCTTAGAGGTCACAGAGCCCAGGGGGTCACACGATGGGGATGAGCGGTCCACAATAGCGCTGCTCAGAGGCACTATTGCCAACACAAGGTATTTGAGAAAAGCCTTGCTTCTGAACGTTATATCGATGTGGCTAGTAAAGCTAAATAGTGAACCACCCCTTTAAATGACTAGTGGTAGATTGGAATTTTTTTTAATTTACATACAAGAGAAACAGATGTGTAAAAATGGAGACATGGGCCAAACACTGTTAAAGATTGGATTCAGCAAACTGATGAAAAAGCGGATGTCTGAACGAGACCTAACATCATCACCTGTCACCTTACTCATACTGACTGCCCATCTTTTCCAGTAAATCGTGCTTTCATAAGTAGTTGAATTAATGATGGAAGTGATATTTATCAAGATAAAAAAGGTAACTCCTAGGACTGTATGAAATCTTTGTCCTGGAACATGAAAAAGAAAGATGTTCTTAAAGAATTCCAAATGACCAATCAACCAAGTGAAGAATCATTGTGATCAGAGCCATGTGCGCAGAGACTTTATCAGAGTCCCCTGCAGTTTCATACTACAGAGCCGCAGGCACAATGTGTGCTACCATATGGTGCTCCAAGGAGCCATGTCATGGAAGATACTTTCCTCTGAAAACAATATTTCTAGTATAGAATATTTCTTAAATTTGGCATCCAATGGAACACGGCTCAGTTTTTATTTTTGTTAGATAAAGGGCAGGGGCAGAAGGCTACATTTTTTTGTCCAAATGCTATCTGACAAATTGGCAGATCATGCTTGGACCTATGTTAGTCTACGGGGCACTGAAGATGTCAGATATTTTCCTCGGAGAGTGTCTATATATTTAGATCGCACTCGGCCATTCAAGTCAAGAGTGTGTTGGTCACATCAGCTGCATTCGGAAGATATCTTCATGCAGTCTTATTTCCACGGACACACAAAATGAAGACCAATTTTCATGTCTACTCTTCTTATCCGAAAGAATCGGATCACATTATGCTGACACTCTCATTGGAGTTTGATCATCGTGTCATTTGCCTAATCGGACCATTTCTCTCGGATGAGAGAATCTATGTCCCTCTGAACCTGCCCAAATAGTTAGAAACATACCTCTATTTGAAACAGAAGATACACAGGACCATAAAGAAATCTATCATGCACACACAGGTACATTAGGACCATGTAGAAATCTATAATGTGTGAGAGTGTGGAGCTAATGCCTGCAGTGTCACCTCCCGTCCACAAGGAGGGGTCTCTGCACAGGCTGGACAAAAGACTCTGTGTGGTCAGGTACAGGTCAGTGTGAGGACCAGGCCGGCGGAGTGCAGATGTGTTGTGAACTGCTCTTGCTCCATTTATCAAGACTATTTGATCTGGTCATGAGATAAGGACTTTCTGTTCAGCCTGTGAGAGTTGCTAGTGTCACTTGGGAAAACGGGAATTTGCTGCCGGAGTGAGGACTGAAATCCAGAAGACCTCCTCGGGTGTTGCCGGCATGAAACTCCTTCTGGAACCTGTTCCTATGGTGAATTTTCCAGATGGTTATCTGCCACCAAAGATACAGATACTCCGTTTCTATCTAACGATACCCCCCTTTGGCCCTTCACTCCTTGTACCAGATGAATAGATGTGTAAGTTCTGAGCTCAGGTCCCACTCGGCAGAAAGCTGGCACCAACCTAGTTTAGATAGGCTGCAGCTGACTAGACAGGAACTGAACTTTTTCTCATAGAACACTACAGTTGCTGTTAAAATTTAGCACCCAGGTAGCGTGTTGCTGTTTTAAGAGGATACATTGGAGTGGGAGATTAGCATTGTAGTTTGGTTTGTAAGTGATTGTGCATGTCCTTCTGTGCAGTCATTGATTGTCACTACACAAATAGAGTAGTATTTGCGCCCTTGCACTATGCAGAGTGCATGTTAGGTAAATTTGTCCTGAGATCTCTGGATACATTGGAGAGTGTTGCTGGGGCAGCAAAGTGGTCCCAGATTTTACTGGCTGGGTATATGTTACGGTATATTTATTTCCTGGTTATTTCCATAATTTACATTGTACTACCTATTCCAATCCACTTTAATCATAAAAAGCCAGTTCCCTGACATTGTCTTGTCTCGTTCCTAGTCTGCAACTCGCTGTATTTTGATAGGGACCTCTCCAGTTTACAAATGCACACACAGGTACATTAGGACCATTTAGGAATCTCTAATGCACACACACAAGATTTTCAGCATTGACTTTTATATAGGAAACGCTGTAGTGTACAGCATCAGCTAAGAAGATGAAATCTCATCTACACAAAGGTGTACCTTTTCTGAGCGGATATTGGCACATAGTGCAGATTTTGCCATCCGCAACATGTCTGTTCTATTAGTGGTTTTGCATAGCAGATATCACCCAGTTTCACTTAGAGAGGTGAAATATGCTGCACAATTAATATGTCATACATGCAGAATATTTCCCCTGATATTCTCCTTGCAGGACAATTTCTGCCCCTAAAGGGGGCTTTACACGCAGCGATATCGCTAGCAATATCGCTGGTGAAAGCACCCGCCCCCGTCATTTGTGCGTCATGGGCAAATCGCTGCCCGTGGCGCACAATATTGTTAGGATCCGTCACACTGACTTACCTGCCTAGCGACGTCGTTGTTGCCGGCGAACCGCCTCCTTTCTAAGTGGGCGGTTCGTGTGGCGTCACAGCGGCCGCCCAATTGAAGCGGAGGGGCGAAGATGAGCGGCCGTAACATCCCGCCCACCTCCTTCCTTCCTCATTGCCAGCGGCCGCAAGTAAGCTGTAGTTCGTCGTTCCCGAGGTGTCACACGTAGCGATGTGTGCTGCCTCGGGAACGACGAACAACCTGCGTCCTCAACAATCAACTATTTTATGAAAATGAACGACGTGTCAACGATCAACGATAAGGTGAGTATTTTTGATCGTTAACGGCCGTTCGTTGGTGTCACACGCAACGACGTTGCTAACGATGCCGGATGTGTGTCACGGAATCCGTGACCCAGGCGACATATCGTTAGATACGTCGTTGCGTGTAACGGGGCCTTAACAGTGCTATAAGAAGGATCTACACAACTTGGAGGAAGCATTTTACTGAAATACAGAAATGTGCATTAGGCCTAAATGAGAATCTGTCAGCAGGATTTTGCAATGTAAGCTGAGGACATCATGCTGCAAGGGTTAAAAAAGAAAACAACACCTGTATCTCTTATCTGTGTGTGTGAGCTATTGTTTATCTAAACTAAAGGGTTTATTACCCTGTGATTAGCATTAGAGGACTAGGAAGTTGACACACCCCCTGGTGTGGTTGACACCTCACAGTAAATACACAATCTGTATTGAGAGTCTTGTGTGGGCGGGAAAGCTCTGCCAGCTCAGTAAACTCAATTCAATGATAATGTCAGAATGGCTGCACCTAGTAATCTAAGTAAAACATGTTTGGTTTCAGAATCTCTTTGATTACATAATGCTGCTTTCAGATGAATCAGCAAAAACCTGCTGACAGATTCCCTTTTAAGAGGTCTTTCACTTTTAGAAAGTGGACCCCCAAACTTTTCTTGTGGAGTAAAACAACAATTGGGCCGGAGTCACACTTGCGAATGCCTTGCGTGTTTCTCGCACGGGTCTCGCATCGCATTACCCGGCACGGTCTGACGCTCTCCAAACATGAGCATCTTAGTTGCATAGAGATACATGCAACCGACCTGCTCCTGTCAGGAGAATGTGCGGCCGAGCCAGGTGATTCGATGCAAGACTCATGCGAGATACAAGTGAGACACTCACAAGTGTGACTCCGGCCTTATAGATAGCATTTCTCTCCCCAGGTTCAGTCCCGGTATCCCGCTGCTGCATCGGTAACTGTTTTGGATGCAGTAATGTTGTCCCATCGGCAGCTCAGATCACTGAGCTCAGAAGCTAGCGCCATCTACATCAGCAGAGCTGCTGAGCTCAGTGATTGGCTGCAGCATGAGCTGTTGACAAACCAATACCGCAGCAGCCGAAACACAGAGACAAGCCAAAACAGAGAGCCAGCACTGGATGCGGAAAGGACAAGTATTATCTGTCTTTCTTATTTTACCTTACAGGTATCGCTTGATGCTCACTTTTCTACAGTGCTGGCCAAAAGTTTTGGCACCCCTGCAATTCTGTCAGATAATACTCAGTTTCTTCTTGAAAATGATTGCAATCACAATTTCTTTGATATTATTATCTTCATTTAATTTGTCTTCATTGAAAAAAAAAAAAATTTTCATAAAGCCAAATTGGATATAATTCCACACCAAACATAAAAAAGGGGTGGACAAAAGTATTGGCACTATTTGAAAATCATGTGATGCTTCTCTAATTTGTGTAATTCACAGCACCAGTAACTTACCTGTGGCACCTAACAGGTGTTGGCAATAACTAAATCACACTTGCAGCCAGTTGACATGGATTCAAGTTGACTCAACCTCTGTCCTGTGTCCTTGTGTGTACCACATTGAGCATGGAGAAAAGAAGGAAGACCAAAGAACTGTCTGAGGACTTGAGAATCCAAATTGTGAGGAAGCATGAGCAATCTCAAGGCTACAAGTCCATCTCCAAAGACCTGAAAGTTCCTGTGTCTATGGTGTGCAGTGTCATTAAGAAGTTTAAAGTCCATGGCACTGTGGCTAACCTCCCTAGATGTGGAAGGAAAAGAAAAATTGACGACAGATTTCAACGCAAGATTGTGCGGATGGTGGATAAACAACCTCGACTAACATCCAAACAAGTTCAAGCTGCCCTGCAGTCTGAGGGTACAACAGTGTCAACCCGTACTATCCGTCGGCATCTGAATGAAAAGGGACTGTATGGTAGGATACCCAGGAAGACCCCACTTCTTACCCCGAGACATTAAAAAGCCAGGCTGGAGTTTGCCAAAACTTACCTGAGAAAGCCTAAAACGTTTTGGAAGAATGTTATCTGGTCAGATGAGACAAAAGTAGAGCTTTTTGGGAAAAGCCATCAACATAAAGTTTACAGGGAAAAAAAAGAGGCATTCAAAGAAAATAGCACGGTCCCTACAGTCAAACATGGTGGAGGTTCCCTGATGTTTTGGGGTTGCTTTGCTGACTCTGGCACTGGACTGCTTGACCAACAAATTTTGCAGCATATTGTAGGGCCCAGTGTGAGAAAGCTGGGTCTTCCTCAGAGGTCATGGGTCTTCCAGCAGGACAATGACCCAAAACACACTTCAAAAAGCACTAGAAAATGGTTTGATAGAAAGCACTGAAGACTACTAAAGTGGCCAGCAATGAGTCCAGACCTGAATCCCATAGAACACCTGTGGAGAGATCTCAGAGCAGTTTGGAGAAGGCAGCCTTCAAATCTCAGGGACCTGGAGCAGTTTGCCAAAGAAGAATGGTCTAAAATTCCAACAGAGCATTGTAAGAAACTCATTGATGGTTACCGGAAGTGGTTGTTCGCAGTTATTTTGGCTAAAAGTTGTGCAACCAAGTATTAGGCTTAGGGTATGTGCGCACGTTGCTTTTTACCTGCTTTTTACCTGCTTTTTTGCTGCTTTTTCTTCTGCGCTGTTTAATGCCAAAATGGATGTGTTCTTCTATTCAAGCAAAGTCTATGGGAATTTGGGTTTCTTGTTCAAAATGCTGCCTTTTTGTGGCAGAACTTTGGTCAAAAACTCAGCTTTGCAGTGCAAAACCCAAATGGCAAAAACAATTGACATGTTGCTTCTTTGAAAAGCTGAGTTTTTGACCAAAGTTCTGCCACAAAAAGGCAGCATTTTGAACAACATAGTGTGAACAAGAAACCCAAATTCCCATAGAATTAAACAGCGCAGAAGAAAAAGCAGCAAAAAAGCAGGTAAAAAGCAACGTGCGCACATACCCTTAGGGTGCCAATACTTTTGTCTGGCCCATTTTTGGAGTTTTGTGTGAAATGATCAATGATTTGATTTTTGTTTCATTCTCTTTTGTGTTTTTTCATTGCAAGCAAAATAAATGAAGATAACAATACCAAAGAATTTGTGATTGCAATCATTTTCAAGAAGAAACGGAGTATTCTCTGACAGAATAGCAGGGGTGCCAATACTTTTGGTCAGCACTGTATAAGTGGAAAATCCCTTTAATTATTTCCCATGTGTAGGATCATATTTTACATATTTTAGGATCGAAATTCACAAACATCGTACACAAAACACAGAAGAGTGGATTATTGTTGTTGTATATTCATCCTCCTACAGCTCCAGTGGATATTAATAATATAGATTTATACGACAGAAGACATATGGGGCCAGAAAAATGTTCCTCCGTAATATATTTTTAGTATTTGAGAAATGCAGGTAAAAGATATTCAGCAGTGATACGGTCGTTCTGCGTTTACAGCGATCCATAATTCTATTCTCTCCATGTAAAGGCTTGGTGATCACAAGCCGGCAGTGTTTTTAGCCAAATGTATTTACATTCACATTCTACTTCCCTCTGCTGGCTGAGCGCGACCATTCACCGAGCCCGATGTCTTCCTGAGAGGTAATCTCATCAATAACCAAATTTTGCCAACTCTATTCTTCTCACTGTCAAAAAGTCACCGCGGCATAAAGCTTTAAAAGCAGCCGTCCTAAGTGAGTGATTAGGAGGTTTTGCTCATGGGAGCTGAACGGCTCTTCCAGTCGGCGCGGCACTAGATTTTTTATTTTTTGCAAAAAATACCCTGTATAACGTGACTGATCTTCTCTATCCGTATTAGTTCACACTGTCACCGTGCTCATTAGGAAGAATGGGTCTATCCATCACAGCATGCCAGTATGGACAATAGGTAACAAAGCAGACAGGGAATTTAGGGAAATCAGGCCGGCACCGAGAGCATCTCACTAACCACAGCATTATCACTTCTATTCATCAACGCCTCAGTCACACTCCGACATGACGCGAGTGAACACCTCCGCACACGTGAATGTCAATAGGAAACGTCTTAAAATACCTCGGTGATGCGTTATCCTGTGATTGATTTAACTTTAGACATTAAAGAGTAATCGTCATTTTAATTATTTTTTCAGAAATCAATAGTACAAGTGAAAATAAGAAATTTTGTAAAATATCTTATCAGAAAAATCCACTTCTTTCACCTCCTGAACTAATCATTGAAGGGGGTTTTACACGCAACGACATCGCTAATGAGATGTTGTTGGGGTCACAGAATTCGTGACGCACATCCGGCCTCGTCAGCGACGTCGTTGCGTGTGAAACGCACGAACGAACGCGAACAATAAAAATTACTCACCTAATTGTTGATCGTTGACACGTCGTTCTAATCCCAAATATCATTTCTGCTGCAGGACGCAGGTGGTTCATCATTCCTGCAGCAGCACACATCGCTATGTGTGACACCGCAGGAACGAGGAACATCTTCGTACCTGCGGCCGCCGGCAATGAGTAAGGAGGTGAGCGGGATGTTCTGGCCGCTCATCTCCGCCTCTCCGCTTCTATTGGGCGGCCGCTTAGTGACGCCGCTGTGACGCCGCATGAACCACCCCCTTAGAAAGGAGGCGGTTCGCCGGCCACAGCGACGTCGCTAGGCAGGTAAGTATGTGTGATGGGGACTAACGATGTTGTGCGCCATGGGCAGCAATTTTCTCGTGATGCACAACTAATGGGGGTGGGTGCTTTCGCTGTGTGTAAAGTGGCCTTAATTCTCAATATTCAATAGGAGATGACAGTTGGTGCCCATAAAGTTCTCCTTCATTTCAGGAGAACTTGCAGCAGAATGTCTGTCTCTTCCTCTAGCTCCTCCTTTCTCCATAGATTTTTAAAAGCACTAACTGCCATCTCCTATCTCAGTAAAGGGAAAATATGTCATCACTGAAGAAATACATTTCAGATTTTATACATGATTTGTGAGTGCAAGATCAGTCCAGGAGATGAAAAAAACACATTTCTCTAATGAGATGTATTAAAAAGTTTCTTATTTTTATGAGTACTTTTGATTTATGAAATAAAAATGAAAACAAAAACATTGCCTATTGAAAGAGTGAAATGACAAATGTAGAGCATGGGGTAATAAATATATTACACATTAAAGCGAGTGACACAAAAAGAACACAATTAAAATAACTTTATAACAATGTATATCGTATTTTTTGTTTTATAAGACGCACCATATTACAAGACGCACCCCAAATTTAGAGAAAAAAATGGGGTCAATCTTATTATCCGGTGGCGTCTTACTGGGGGGAGGGCAACACTGCAGGCGTGGTGGAGCTGGGTCACAGAAGATAGAGGCAGTGTGGGATTAGGGCGATGCTGCAGGCGCTGTGGCGGGTGTCCCGGATGCTCGCTGTAGGAGCTGTGAGGCAGGAGCATCCAGAAACTGTTGGAGGTGTGGGTTTCAAAGAAAATGGCACCTGGAATAGTGCGTGCACAGGTTGAGCCGAGATCTCATCTGTGCATGCACCTTTTCCGGGCGCCATTTTCCTTAAGTCCGCTGCTTTGAGATCAAGTAGACCAGAGGGGGTGCATGCGCAGATGACATCTTGAGCCGAGAGCTCAATCTGTGCATGAGCCAACTCCGGGCGCCTTTATTTGAACCCTGCATGGGCGACATTTCCAGGATGGCTCCTACCTCATCCCCACCAGCAAACATAGCCGGACATCTGCATCAGCACCACCCACGGAACAACACCCAGCCTGCAGCATTGCCCCCTGCCTCCTGTGACCCCTCTCCATCACCCCCCAGTAAGCTACATACATTTGGGTTACAAGACGAACACCCCATTTTCCTCCCAATTTTTTGGGAGGAAAAGTGCATCTTATAATACAAAAACTACAGTAATTAAATTATCTATCACGTATGAAAGAAAGAATAGAAATTCTATGTAATGGAGGATTTGGCTGTTGTCTCGGCAGAAAAGTCTGTTTTAAAAGCCACGAAAACAATAATACTTCCCCATGATAGTAGAGATGAGAGTATCGATGTGTGACAAATTGAATTTATGAATTTCCTAGAAATTTCAGATTCACTAGAATCAGAAATTTTTGGGATTTCATTTGCACAAATCCATCAAAATGGATTGATATGGGCGGTGCCCATGTGAGGTTTAGTCCTTCCCATCTACGAGACAAGCCCAGAAGGAGCGAGTGGAGGAACGACCAGGGGGCTAAATTAGTAAAGACTGGGCAGAGCCAGGTCTAGTATGGGTACTTACAATATTTTACTGTTTTTTTATCCACATTCTGGCACATTAATTCTATCCAATGCTAGATTGTATAAAGACACACGTCACCTAAGCTGCCAATTTATCTTTACATTTCCGGGAAGAATTATAAAAGGAATGGTACAAAGCAGAGTAATTAGAAAAGATGCTC
The DNA here is from genome assembly GCF_048569485.1 of Anomaloglossus baeobatrachus. NCBI lineage: Eukaryota > Metazoa > Chordata > Amphibia > Anura > Aromobatidae > Anomaloglossus > Anomaloglossus baeobatrachus. The sequence continues at coordinate 105,143,268 of NC_134354.1, read as the reverse complement.
CGAGTCCGTCATATTATGGGGAATACAAATATTTACTAAACCAAATTCGTCAGGAGAACAAACCGGTCTTTAATGATTAACATATAATAATTAATGATGTGGATAATGATTGTATTAAATGAGCTCTGCAGATTTACATGGGCAATGTAAAATATTCTCCTGTAGTAGCCACTATGATGGGGTTACACACACTTCTTGCTCCACGAAGTAATGATAGGAACCCTTTAGTTTAAAAAGCAACAGAATTTCCACCTTTAAGGCACATAACACAATATACAGTCTGTTTTGTTTTACTCATGGCACACCCACTCAATCTCGGATACAATTCTCTGAAGTATTCCAGTGGAGGTTTCTCACTCTCCACTCACTGACCCTGGTGAGTACACCCAACCCCTCTCTCAAAAGGTTCCTCCCAGGAGGCATAACCTCCACACACTGACCATTTGCCAAACAACCAGTCAACATCTTAACACGTGAGACACACCCATGGGCAGAGGTACGTGGATAGCTAGACCAGCCCGTCTCTCCGGCTATTCGTAAAACCTGTCCCTGGAGTGTCCGAACAAGACTCATGGCACTACCAGTACCAGAGCAAACATCAAGGTTTACATTACTTATGTGATATTATCAGCTGCCATGTTACACCACTCATATGTGGACACCATTAGCTACACTGATAGACATCTGGTTATAAAGTGAAAATAGAGGTTAAGGAAGTTTGTCAGCACAAAATGACTGTTCAAACTAAGCGCATGCACTTGGTTCACCATTGTTTTGCATCTTTTTCCGCCTTCCTCTTTATCGACTGATGGCTCTAGCTGTACAGAAGCCAGAGAAGTTGGAAGATGAGAGAGCAGGCAAACATCACTTTACTTGGCCATGTGGGCCTTTCCATTAATGGCCTGCAGCTATGTGGAGGTCAGTACCTGGGCCAACACAAATCAGCAGTTCCCAGCAAAGCACAGTTTGTATGGCTTAGTTGTTTTTCCATCTCCAGAGTCACTGGGTAAGACTCTCTCTTCTGTAGTGTGTATGCTCTTATGGTCAGTGGGGTCCTTACTCTCTGTCTCCTGTAGAGTGTAAGCTCTTATGGTCAGCAGGGTCCTCACTCTCTGTCTCCTGTAGAGTTTAAATGCTTATGGTCAGCAGGGTCATTTGTTGCTCTTGTAGAGTGTAAGCTCTTATGGTCAGCAGGGTCCTCTCTCTATCTCCTGTAGAGTGTAAGCTCTTGTAGTCAGTGAGGTCCCCTCTTTTTCCTGTAGAGTGTAAGCTCCTATTATTGTAAAGGTCTTATTTTTGTCTCTTGTAGAGTGTAAGCTCTTATAGTCAGCATGGTCCTCCCTCTCACCTCTCCTGCAGGTGTACTTTTTGAGCATTTAAAAGCTTTCCAGTATTGAGGTTCATGAAATTGTATTCAATACAAATCATATTTTTGGGGGAAATTTGGTTAAGTCAACGAATTCAAATTTCAAAAGATCTGCTTTTTTCTTAAGACAAGTACTGCGAGAAAATGCACTGAATGACAAGGGTGCCCCAAGGACCTGTGCTTGATATTGGTAGTCATTCTGATATAAAGCGGGCTTTACACGCTACAATTTATCTAATGATGTGTCGGCGGGGTCACGTCGTAAGTGACGCACATCCGGCATCGTTAGTTACATTGTAGCGTGTGAAACCTCCGTGCGATTGCGATTGAACGTTAAAACGTTGATCGCATACACGTCATTCAATTACTAAAAATTAGTGTGTGACACCCCGGGAACGATGAACTCATCTTACCTGCGTCCCACGGCTCCCGCCGGCAATGCGGAAGGAAGGAGGTGGACGGGATGTTTACGTCCCGCTCATCTCCGCCCCTCCGCTTCTATCGGCCGGCTGCAGTGTGACGTAGCCGTGACGCCGAACGTCCCTCCCACTCCAGGAAGTGGATATTCGCCGCCCACATCGAGGTCGTATGGAAGGTAAGTACGTGTGACGGGAAATAATCGTTTGTGCGACACGGTCAACAAATTGAACGTGCCACACATACGATGGGGGCAGGTCACATCGCATACGATATCGTATCCAAAATTGTAAGGTGTAAAGCAAGCTTAACATACTTGCTTTTAATAGTCCTCAGGTCCAGGGGTGAAACAGTCCTTTGTAGGGAGATCATTGCACAGAAATATTACTCTTGGAAAATTGTAACCAATAGGCACTTAACTCAACACAACTGTATAAGATATAGAAGCAATGCAGCAGGATAAGGGCAATTATGTGTCCGTCCTCTTTGTCCATGGAGAAGCTGGATTTCCCAATGATATCAAACCATGGCATGAATCGAGTATTTTCAGGCTTAATCAGCCTTATATTTTGTTATCTTATGGTTGGGGTCAAGTGAGTGTATATTCGCACATGCTAGAGAATCAGCCCTATTATGATGTGCAAAATTGGCTCATGCTCAGATCAACGTGTGAGCCGAGTGTCATTTATTGTGAACCGATTCCCTCGCATGTGAGAATTGGAGGACAGGTGAGTAGAAGATGGAAAGATTAATTTCTCCATCTCCTCCATTGTCTGTATCGGTGTATATTGATCTGCACTTGGATGACAAAACATCGGCTAGCACTCAGCTGTGATATACGCTTGTGTGAGCGAGCCCAAATCTCAATATCCTCCTATGGTGTAAGACATCTGAACCTTTTTTGGACTCTTAAACTGTTCATGGATTTTTTATAGTATTTGCTCACACTTGGCTACTAGTAACTTTATTAGGATTTTAGAAGATATACATCTACTAATTATTATTTTCAGTCTTTGATCTATATGACATTAATCATGATTTTAGCTTTTTCAACTACAAAACATGTACACTATACCCTATTACAAGGCTGTGTTCACTCCCCTTTATAGAAGGAGTCTATCTGCCCAGACATGGAGGTTTTAACCCAGATAGCGGCATTTTGCCCAGACATGGAGGTTTTAATCCAGATAGAGGCATTTCAAGTTAGGTTCCCAGTATACAGAGATTACCTTGCCGCTGGTTATCGGGCTCACATGCATTGGCCAATACATAAGCTATATATCTCTTTTTTTCAAATATTCCACTTGCAGTAATGCAATACCAGAGTTCACTTATTCATTGTTAGCATTTTAGTGTGCAGCTGTATGTGTTTTATAGTTATAATGTGTTTTCAGCTGGCACCTGTTCACACCTATTGAATGTACAAGTCAGTCCTTATGTATATTTTTAGCTTTTTCAACACATGATAATTTCTTTTAGACTCAAGACCATTTACTCATTGCAGAATTGATATTTCTACTGTATGTATTTACTGTTACACTAATGTGTCAGATATGTCGGTTATTTTAGACTTTGGTGCCTCAGGTTACAATTCAGCTTCAGGGCTAGTACATGCTACAATAATGTAGACCTATTAAGTATAATAAACCCGGCCAAAGGTTACATTTAATATTCCCATCTACATACATACTATAGAAGTGCCCCATCATAGACACGCAGATAGGGCTACAGATTGTATGGTCATCTCATCATTGTCTTTGGAGCAATGGCTTTCAGCCTCATTTCCTAATCTGGATTAGCGATTTAGTCACCCGTGTGAGAGATAAAATTAAAGATAAAAAGATGTAGTTGCTTGACTCACAGACACAATTTAATGTACTTTCACAGCTCTCACATTAACCCATATCTGAAGCCTGAAATATGTATAATCCTGAAGATAATTCCAAAGGTTGCGAGGAGAGCTTTAAAAAGAGGACAAGTCTGGATTCCTGAATGTAGGTTTTAGCATATACTTGCATTTTATATAGCATAACAATTCTTTTTTGGGGGGCACTTTCCTAATCCTCTGTTGTCCATCCTGGAAATGTGTGAATAAACTAATGACGGGGTGTTACCATTCCCTTGTTAAATGGCTGTATAGTGAGATATGCTACAGATAAGTGGGTTGGGGACAATCAGCAATACATTTGTTCACACATTTCCAAGAGCAATAACAGAGGGACAGGTCTATGAAAAATTGTAAGATTTATTATTCATTAAAGTGTTGGTCCTGTTGGAACAAGTATCCATAATAAAGGCGATAATTTTTAGATCGATGGTAGACTGAATGGTATAACCTCCACCAATCACCAGCATCGGTCCTTGTATCCCCCATTATAAATGGAGTGTTTATGCACATGCTTAATCAACCCCTGCTCCATTAATTCTCTAAGGGGCTGGCAGAGAAATCTTTGTTTGGCACTCCAGGACCCCCTTAGAGAATGATTGGAGGAGCAATTCAGCCCGCGCACTGGAGCTCTAAGGCGGGCTTTGCACGCTGCAACATCAGTACCAATGTGTTACCGATGCTGCAGCGATAGTCCCGCCCCCGTTGCACGTACAATATCTAGTGAAAGCTGCCGTAGCGATTATTATTGCTACAGCAGTTTCACACGCACATAACTGCCGTGCGACGTCCCTCTGGCCTGCGACCCGCCTCCTTCCTAAGGGGGCGGGTCGTGCGGCGTCACAGCGACGTCACACGGCAGGCGGCCAATTGAAGTGGAGGGGCGGAGATGAGCGGGACGTAAACATCCCACCCACCTCCGTCCTTCTCATTGCAGCCGGCGGCAGGTAAGGTGATGTTCCTCGCTCCTGCGGCTTCACACACAGCGATGTGTGCTGCCGCAGGAGCGAGGAACAACATCGCACCTGTCGCTGCACCCGGCATTATGGAAATGTCGGAGGCTGCAGCGATGATACGATAACGACGCTTTTGCGCTCGTTCATCGTATCAAAAAGGTTTTACACGTTGCGATATCGACTGCGACGCCGGATGTGCGTCACTTTCGATTTGACCCCATCGACATCGCACGTGCAATGTCGCAACGTGCAAAGGCTCGGGTCACACTAGCGCATGTTATCAGATGCAAGAGCAACGGATGCGATATGCTAATGAGCCTTAGCTCCTGCTCTTCTGCGAGTGTGAGCCGAGTCTTATGAGACTGTGATTCAATCCTGCGATCGGATCACAGCTGCGGAGGATATGAAGTGATTACTCTCTCCATCTCCTCCATTCTCAGCCTGTGTGTATATCACACTGCACTTGGTTGACATCCGAGTGCAGTCTGATGTTTCACTTGCACTCATAGACTTGTATGGGTGCAAGTGACATGTCTCTCGCAGAAAATTGAAGCATGCTGCAATTTTTTTTCCTCAGTCCGTAGTCTCGCAGATGTAAGCTGCAGCATTGTCATAAATGGGGCGAGTGCAAGTTGAGACTTTCTCGCATTGAACTTGTGCGAGTCATACTCCAGTGTGACTCTGCCCTAATACGGATAACACCAGGGATGGGCATATTAATGATGCAACATGTGCAGCCGACCAGTGGCCTAAGACGTAAAGGGGGCAATACCCCTTACAAAGCAGGTGGAATTGTGCATATTGATGAGCTACTGGATAGCAAAGGACCCATATATTGTTATTGCACAGGGGCCTTTTCTGTCTTTGTCCACTCCTGGATAAAAGTGTCCCAGTGGTTGGACCCTCACTAATCTATAAGATAGGCAATAATAATTATAATTTGTTCCAAACTAGTAAACCCCTTTCGGAATATAAGTATTTACTAAAACATAAACATAGGTCCTCTTTACTGCTGAGTCCCAAGATGGATAAAACCAAAAAGTTTTTCCTGATATTAAATTATAGAATCTAATATTGTAATTGGCCTATCCTTAGGGTAAGTCAGTAATGTCTGCTCGGCTGGGGTCCGACACCCTGCACCCACACCGATCAGCTGTTCCCAGAGTCAGTGGTGGCAGAAGGCGGCCAGAAGTGCTCAGTTCCGTCACTGCTCCGATTTCTGATAGTGGTCGCGGCCGGATACTGCACATCCGCCTCCCATTCAAATCAATAGGAGGTGGATGTGTCGCTACCAGAAGATGGGTCAGCTCCGGAATGGAGCACTTCTAGCCTCAAGCTACCACCACCGGCACCAGAAACGATTGATTGGCTTGGCTACTGAGTGCTGGACCCCTGCCGATCAGACATTCATGACCTATCCTAAGGATAGGCCATCAATGTAACAGTAGTGGACAATATTTTTAAACATCACTAATATTTTATAGTGGTTAATGTCCCTAAGTAATGTAATCCATGCTCCTAGTCTTAAACCTGCTCAAAGGAACATAAGTATAATTGATCACTGAAGGGTAAATGTTGCATTTATCAAATACAATTAGTGTAGCACTACAAGATAATCCGCCAATCTCCACACAAACCCAATCATGCGTCAATCAAATTCGCCCTATCTGATATGTGTTTTTCCAGGAATACAATCAATTTTACCTTTCCCCATTTGCCTCCAGTAAATAAGTATAGAAAAGAGGCAGTGACAACACAGAAATGTTATTGTATCAAAATTGCCGTAACTAAACTACAGCACGTGTCCAAAGGGTGAGAGCAGTGCCAAATTCTAGACTTTAAGAACAACGCCTACACTTGTTTCTTGGAATCCAGTTCAATCACAGTACATTCTTTTTTTTCTCTGCCAGGATATTGTAGCTCATGCGGGCTCATGTGTGTGGGCTTTGGGAAAAAAACACTTGTATCTACTGTTTGAAAATGTCTCGTACGGTAGAAAAATATGTGTTATAAACCTTATTCTCATCACGGTGACATTTTTTTACACTTTAGATTTCATTTTAGAGTCTTCTCCTTGCATTTAAGCACTACCGTTTGTTATCTTGGTAAGTGATCTTATGACTCATGGTCATGGTAAGTGACTATGAGATATATTGAGTTGACTTATGCCAAAATGATCTCCTTTAAATGGAACGTGAAGGTTGATACATGGTGGTTTCATGCAATATTTGGTTCCAAACTCATTAGGTGTCACAGCAGCGTTTGGCTGTGTTCATACTGCAGAGTCTGACAGGCAACCTGATGTCTCCTGGTTGTTCAACCAGAGCAGGGCGTCGGCTGTTTCATGTTCACTGTTCCTACCCTACCCTAATCCTTGCTGACCTGGGAAACTCTGCTAGGAGCTCAGGTTTCTAGTTACCTCTCTCAGAAGTCTTCTTCCTATTTAAGGTACTGGATCCTGCCACTAAGTGCCGATAATAGCTCCAGCTTGTGCAGCGATTCTGGTCTTAGGGGCACTTTGCACACTACGACGCTGCAAGCCGATGCTGCGATGTCATGCGCGATAGTCCCCGCCCCGTCGCAGCTGCAATATCATGGTGATAGCTGCCGTAGCGAACATTATCGCTACGGCAGCTTCACATGCACTCACCTACCCTACAACGTCGCTCTGGCCGGCGAACCACCTCCTTATTAAGGGGGTGGGTCGTGCGGCATCATAGCAACGTCACTCGGCAGGCGGCTAATAGAAGCGGAGGGGCGGAGATGAGCGGGGCGTAAACATCCCGCCCACCTCCTTCCTTCCGCATAGCCGGCGTGAGCCGCAGGACGCAGGTAGGAGATGTTCCTCGCTCCTGCGGTGTCACACACAGCGATGTGTGCTGCCGCAGGAACGAGGAACAACATCGTAACATCAATATTTCCCAATTCATGGAAATGCTGGACCCTACACCGATGATACGATAACGACACTTTTGCGCTCGTTAATCATATCAAAAAGGATTCACATACTACGATATCGACTGCGACGCCGGATGTGCGTCACTTTCGATTTGACCCCCCTGACATCGCAGCTGCGATGTCGTAGTGTGCAAAGTGCCCCTTATTGTGGTGATCCAATCTGTTGGTGCTTATTGTGCTGTGTGGAAGTTTCCCGATTGTCCGTTTACTTCCTCCCTTTTATGTTATTTTTCCCTGTGCACATATTGTTGATCCTTTGTGTTTGATTGCTGTGTGTACGAGTTTTGGCTTTTCCCCCTTCCATGTTTAGTTGGGGGGGTTTGTGACTACGGTCCCGGCTCACCCCTAGGGTGGATGAGGGGGAGGGGAGTTACACCAGGGCTAGGACAAGAGTTAGACGCTGGCGACTCAGACCTCGCTACCATCAAGTGTACCTCTGAGTTAAGGGACAGAGCAGGGTCCTCAATCTGAGGGCCAGCCTAGGTGTCCCAGTCCAGTCATCTCAGCCTTGTGAAAGGTGCCCAGATGGTGGTCAGCATGTATCAGACAGTGGCTGCATTTTCCCAGCCAGGTATGTTTCACTGTGAAACACTGGCATTTAAAAAAAAAATATTCTTAAATAGTCGGCCAGGGACCTTGCTCAATGTAGACTTCTCCCCGTCGCTGACAGTGATTGATAGGTCTCTGCCTAGGTATGAATATAGGCAGAGACCTGTCAGGCAGGGAGTAGCCACTGGGGACCCAACTGTGCAACCAGTCTACATTGTGGCTCTGTCCCAGACCAGCTAGTAAAGTGTGTTGTTCTCTGAGAGGTCAAAGTGTTGCAGACTGGCCTGGATGTGATCGTATAGCCAGTGGTTGATATATATATGCTGCCATCAGTTTGGGCAGCATGTATCAACTCTCAGGTTCCCTTTAAGTTTACTCTTTCTTTTGTATCAGTACACTGGTGCGAAAACTATTTTAAACTCATAGCCTGTTAGGTTTTCTCATTCAACTGAATACCTTAACAAAGTAAAGTTATATCAAAGTGTTTGTGCCAAATTGATAGGTTCTCATCTATTGATAGAATGGGGAGAACTTATTTATCCCAAGAATTGGGCTCCATAGAGCAGTATGTGTATGAACGGAAGGTCCAGCATGTATACCTCTGCTCCATTCATTGTCTATGGGACTGCAAAAGATGGTATGCAGGCTCGGACTGGCCCACAGGCGAGCAGGGGAATTCCAAGATGGGCCTGTGTTCTGGAGTGAGCCACTTACCCCAAAATATGAGCAGTATTTGGCTCCATTACATTATTCAGTATGCACTGAAAAAGCAGCATCTCATTACTCAACAAACTACCAAGTGCATTATTACATAGAAGTACAAATACATTTATGAATGAGGCTAGCTGAACAGTGGACCCCCAGGGTCATGGTTACTGGTGAGCCACCAAAGCCAGTGTTACTGGTGGGCCCCCAGAGTCAGTATTACTGGTGGGACCCCAGAGTCAGTGTTACTGGTGGGCCCCCAGAGTCAGTGTTACTGGTAAGCCCACAGAGCCAGTGTTACTGGTGGGCCCCCAGAGTTAGTATTACTGGTGGGCAACCAGAGTCAGTGTTACTGGTGGGCCCCCAGAGTCAGTGTTACTGGTAAGCCCACAGAGCCAGTGTTACTGGTGGTCCCACAGAGCCAGTGTTACTGGTGGGGCCAACAGAGTCAATGTTACTGGTGGGCTCCCAGAGTCAGTGTGACTGGTGGACCCCCAGAGTCAGTGTTACTGGTGAACCTCCAGAGTCAGTGTTACTGGTGGGACCACAGAGTCAGTGATAGGGTACGCTCACACGAGCGTGAAAATCGGACGAGTGCAATGCGAGAAATTCTCGCATTGCACTCTGACCAATGTCAGGCAATGAGGTTGAGCTGTTGGTCAGCTTTTCTCGCATCCAGATTCTGGATGCAAGAAAAGCGGCAGCATGCTGCAATTGTCTGCGAGAGCCGTATCCCTCGCACCCATTCAAGTGAATGGATGCGAGAGATACATCGGACTGCACTCGGATGTTATCCCAGTGCAGTGCGATATACGCACAGGCTGACAGTGGAGGAGATGGGAGAATTAACCCCTCCCTCTCCTCCGCTGCGCCCGCACTCAGCTTCACAGCTGTGACCCGATCGCAAGATCGGGTTACAGTCGCATGACACTCGGCTCAGGCTCGCAGCAGAGCCTGAGCCGGGGGACATTAGCATATCGCATCCGATGCTCTCGCATCGGATGCCATACGCTCGAGTGAGTCCAGCCTTACTGGTGAGCTCTGGTGGATCCCAGGGTCAGTGTTACTGGTGGACCCTTGGCAGCTCATCCAACACTGATGGTTGTACTTGGCTTCCTCCAGCAGGCCATTGAAAACAAATGGATCATAGGTGCACATGCTCTACTTCATATGGGCTCTTCTTCAGATCCCAGTATTTGGGATTGCTCTAGGTCTGAGCACTCAGACCCGGAGTGATTTAGAACTTATTTCTTATTGTAGAGATATAGGACAAATTAATAACTTGTTAAAAACCCTTAATATGCAGAATGCAAATAGTATGGGGTGACGAACATTCAGCAGGTTACTGTAAGTTATTGGAGTAACAGACTGAACTTTCATTTGGATCTTGATAAAATTCTGTGCAACATGCAGAAGTTTATGAAAGATAATTATGAGAGCTGGTGCATTAAAGAAATGGTTGGGGAGCCCGCACCATCTACACATACTACTCAATGGGTTAGTTAAATACCATAAGTGCACTACACTATCAGCATGGTGCGGCACAGCTGTCAAGATAACTGCTGCTACATCTGTTTGCTTTTCATGGGAGTCAAAGCAAGACACGCTATGCAATACGTTTACAGATACTTATGACTAGGGCATAACACAATAGGAAAAATTTGATATGAACTGAGTCTCCTTAGGGTATGGATGCTAAGGGTTTGCCACACCTTCCGTACACCATATCGGGTAAAGGACATGTTTCTTAAGACGTCCCATTGTGCAGACAATTCTGTCTTTCATGCATGAAATATGAACATCTTAGTATTCTTCTTATTCTTATAAATGGACCAGAGCTGAACTTTTATTGTTAAGGAACTTAATAATTCAGTCTATTCTTCAAACAAGATGGTGCTATTAATATTTCTCTATGGCTTTTCTATTCCATCTCCTCAAATAAGCCTTACTGTGCTGTTTTACATCAGAGTGTAAAATGATTTTTAAGAAGCTACCACCTCTTAAATATTTTAATGGGTGGAAATTTCATGTAATAAGCAACTACGGCTGAAAAGAAACTAAGACATATAGATTGGGATTCTATGGAAGAAAAAAGGGTTGGTATAAAAAGAGGAATATGAGAGGGAGACACATGGCACTAAAAGATACAAAGGCGTGGAATTAGGGCCACCTGAGAGGGTGACATATAACTAACCCAGAGCCGCATAATAAAATAAGAATAAGATAATAAAATGGTAATAGTACAGAAACAGGTGCAAATTATTGGGTAAATACTGGCTTTTTGGCTACCTACATAATCACTAACTTGCCAGATAACGTCACAGATGTGTAAACCTCTGTAGGAAACTATTTAAAGGGAAACTGTCAGCAGGATTTCACAACCCAAACTATTTATATGTGCATGTAGCTCCTTCAAAGACACGTCCAGCTAGAGCTGGGCCTCAGCCAACATAACCGATACCAGGAAGCAACATTATTTATCTATTGTCTGAGGCCCCGCCCATTCTGGTCACATGGGTATGACATCAGCACAGGTCCTTCTAGTCAATTAGTAAAACGATTCTATAATAGAATTAGCATTACTAACAGATAGGGGGAGGATGGACAGGCAGGTGGGTGGGAATCACTATAAAAACCCACCCCAGCTATTATCTGATCCTCAGCTGCTGCCACTCAAAAAGCTGCTCATTTTACAAACTTTACTTGTTTGTGTTTCAAAACCTATACATCCTAGCTGACAACTAAAGGTATGTATAGAATCAGCCTGATAGTGCCAGTATAGCACTGACTTTAGGTTATATAGGAAAATCCTGGTGATGGATGCTCTTTAAAGAGGGAGCTGCGTGATCAATCATGAGCAGCACGGTGGCTCAGTAGTTAGCACTGCAGTCTTGCAGTGCTGGGGTCCTGGGTTCGAATACCTACAAGGACAACATGTGCAAGGAGTTTGTATGTTCTCCCCGTGTTTGCGTCGGTTTCCTCCGTGTACTCCGGTTTCCTCCCACACGTCAAACAAAACATACAGATAGGGAATTTAGATTGTGAGCCCCAATGGGGACAGTGTTCCTGATGTATGTAAAGCGCTGCGGAATATGTTAGCGCTATATAAAAATAAAGGTTTATTTATTCATTCATGGATGATTCACAGACCGTTTTTTAAGGAAAGTTTCCAATTCAAGTTGCCAACGTAAAGCTTGGGAAATGCGTTGCCTATTTAATAAGCACGAGTTCTTGCATTACATCTATAAAGATGTAAAAGTATGTTAATTACATTAGTAACATTTAAAGTAAATACATTCCACAAGCCAATGAAATGATCTGTTACCAAAGTACTGATGGTGTTAGGAACATTTGCATTAAATAAATCTATGCAGGGCACGAGGGTGTGATCATTGTCCTGCGTGCACGTACATTCACTTTATGGCCAATATACAATAAACATTGCATCTATCGCACATCTGCCAAGTACATTGAGCAATAGGGCGAGCGACGCAGACCCAATTTATGTGCATTCCTTCCAAAGTGACTCTAAAATGTAATCATGTTTTGGGGAATTCTATTACACCGGCTTCCTGTTTATTGGTCTAACTAATATGCCCAGCATTCTTTCTGAAAATTGTTTTACTGTGTGTTCATAATCAGCTTTCCAAGCCGAGCTGGCACAGAGACTAATAAATTACATACAACTGATACTCTGACTGACAACTGTTTTCTTGGGTTATTACATTTTTGGAAGGATACTAATTTCATATCGGCTTTGAAGGATGTATTTTAAATGAGCTGCAGTACATGAAAAAGCAAAAGCGTTTAACTTTAAAGAAAAAAAGAAGGACGCACTGGAATATTAACATGCAGGATAAAATCCAAATATGTAACACAAACATTTATTTTCAAAGCAAACTGTATTTCCAATCCTGGCCTGGTAAGGGAAGGTGCAGCCGACATACAGCCCAGTACACAGTTTTATCAGTTACAGCTAAAGTTGCTGCTCTCCTGTCAACTCTTATTTTTACATCCACAATAAAGTGAGACAGACTATAGCAGGTCACAAATCATCATTTATACTTTTCACTTAGACAAAAAGAACCCGGCACTTTAAATAAAGATATGAAGGGGCTCCCTGCTTTTATAGAAGATGAAAATACTAAAAAGTTCCCCGACATTTCATGTGCAGATACTTTGTCATTGGCTATTAAATGCAATGGAAAACTGGAATGACGCCCGATTATGTAATACAACAAAGCAGTGGGGATCAATCCGCGGAAACATCACATCACCCGTCTCTGGAATAAATGACAACTATATACCGGCTGCTGTCATGACATAGTGGGAGTTGTAGTTTTGCAACAGCTGGAAGGGTCACAGGATAAAGAGTAAGGTTTTATAGTTAGTGATGAGGGGGCACTACCATGCTTGGGTGCCCGGTACTCATAACTAGTGATGAGTGAGCACTACCATGCTCAGGTGCTGGGTACTCGTAACAAATAGTCATGAGTGAGCACTACCATGCTGGGGTGCTCATCACGAATAGTGCAACTTGAGTACCTGAGTATAATGGAAGTCAATGGGGAACTCGAGCATTTTTCCAGAAGATCTTCCAGAAAATGTTTGAGTTCACCATTGACTTCTATTTTACTTGCTACACAAGTTGAGTCCATCTGATCATCTGACTGCTAATTACGAGTGCTAAGCACCTGAACATGGTAGTGCCCACTCATCACTATTCATTATGAGCACCGCACCCAAGCATGGTAGTGCTCACTCATCACTATTCGTTATGAGTACCGAGCACCTGAGCATGGTAGTGCTCACTCATCATTATTCATTTCTAGTACAGAGTACCCGAGCATGGTAGTGCTCACTCATCACTACTTGTTACGAGTATTAGGCACCAAAGCATGGTAGGGCTCACTCATCACTATTCGTTACAAGTACTGAGCATCCGAGCATGGTAGTACCCACTCATCACTATTCATTACAAGTACTGAACACTTGAACATAGTAGTGCTCATTTATCACTATTCATTACAAGTACCAAGCATGGTAGTGCTCACTAATTACTATTTGTAATAAGTATCGAGCACCAGAGCATGGTAGTGCCCACTCATCAATATTTGTTATGAGTCTCAAGCACCCGAGCATGGTAGTGCCCACTCATCACTAGTTGTAACATGATTCTTTAATAAAGTAACAAAAATAGACAACGTAAAAATAAATCTGAACTTAAGATGTAAACTTTCAAGATGAGATTCTCTTAGATAAACCCATAAATATTGCTTCTATGAATTGGACCCATTTAGGTGTCACTGAGGTTCAGTTGAGTTCACCTGCCGTAAAATCCATCAGTAAGTTCAAGACAATGCAAGAACACAAGATCAGAAGGGTGCAAGACACAACTTTACCAACTTAATATATATGAGAAAAAGAAGGGACAATGATGAAGCATGAAGCAACCCAACTTGTACATGAAGGTGCGTAGACATCATAGAAAAGTTGCCGAGCGGTCATGTTACTAAGTCTACTGAGAGAGTCGTGTATCCTTATCCAAAATAGATATGGACAATAACTGTACAGCCAACAAGTATTAGCACCCCTCCGATACAGCCATGAAATAAACACAAAACTCGATCTTCTTTCAAACTCTTGGAAAACTTTCCCATCCAGGCGTCTACAAGATTCTTTATATTATTTCCATCCTGATTCATTTTCTCCAAGAACCATACGTTCTCTTGGAAAATCCCATAAAAATATAATAATAATATTAAAAAAAACCACAGAATGTAATATTTAACAAATGAGGTAAATCATTTGCCAATAACTTAATTAATTGTGCACCGGAGTGGGAGCAGAGTTCATTGTTGAAACGAATTGCAGCATAAAAATTCTATTATTTCAAGGCAAATGATTAAATGGCATTTCATTTCCAACAAAATGAGATTATCGAAAAGAAGTAATTATGAGATACCCCAGGCACTTTACTTTTAGAATAGACGTATCTGTCAAGGACATAGGCATCCGCTGAAATCCAATTTTTCATTTTAATCTAAGGGTGAGCTACTGAAAGGCATTAGTCAAGCATGTTTAGAGGAGTATGGCAATAATTAAGGTGCTGGGGATAACAAACTTCGGTTGACTTCCAAACAAAACCTGAACACGACAGGAAGACGTTCAGTAAAGAGGGGACTTTCTGGAGCCTAAAGGTTGACGAATCCGGGATGGACTGACCTCTACACCGGCGTGGTCTTCAAACAATGACAAATTGAATGGCTACTTGACGGGCATAATTCAACAGCACAAAATGAAACGACTGAGTTGTCCTTACCTTGAGACTGGATGTGCACCATAGCTGCCAACATAAAGCACAGAGCAGACATGGTCCTTGGGTTATCTCCTTATTACTCTGTGCAGTCTGTTCTCCTCCACCTTCCGCCTGTGATTTCCCTAATACTTTGGAAGCAGGGACATATACTGTTCAAGCTGTGGAAACGAGCTGCATTGAAAAGAAGCACCCAGTGCTGGAAGTGCCGGCTGAAGAGGGGAGGGAAAAGCAATTACCCAAATAAAAGAGGACAGGAAGAAATAGCTTGTTGTGGCTCTGGTGGCCGAGGCTGGCAGTTGTTTGTTGGTGTAATTGCAATCAGCTGTATGAGGAGAGGCTTACATTTCACTGCTTGCTGGAGACGATTGCCTGCCTGCCTCAGATTTCTCAGCACCTCCAGAAGCCTTCAGCACCAGGGACAGCGCCTAGCGTCAGCACCAGGAATAGCGTTAACCAGCAAGAGCCTGGAATGGACAGCTCCTCCACCGGCAGCGATGCCAGGCTATGCCACCATTCCCAGATCATTCCAGGAGAGCAGCACGTACAGTGTTAATAAAGACATCCATTCATTAGCGCTCACTGATCCCTGCACATTACATATGCATCATCATATATAGTAGCAACCAGTCCTAGGAATCCTATTCATTATTTGTCATCATAGAACGTTAGAGTTGGAAGGGACCTCGAGGGTCATCGCGACCAACCCCCGGCTCAAAACAGGATTCACCAAACCTGTCTGTAGACTTCCATTACACAATCATCACTTTAAGCCTTCGTTCACACAACCGTATCTTTCATCCGTGTTCCATCCTTTCAATACGTCAGCAGTGAATAAAATTTGCAAAAACAGCTAAGGCCGCGTTCACATCAGCGGTATTTGGCCGGAAAAACGGATCCGGCACAAATACATTTTAGTTCCATTAAGACTGGTTTGACATCAGCATTTTTTTGCCGGTCGGCAAAAAAACGCAGAACGCATCTTACAGGATCCGTTGTCTGCTCAATGCAATGTCAATGGACTTGCGGCAACATGCGTTTGCATGCGTTTGTGTGTGGTAGTGTCAGGATCCGGTGAGTTGCAATTTTTTTACCTTTTATCAAAAATTCAACTTGTTGCGTTTTTCACCTCCGTCCAAAAACTGCAACTCAATGTATTTCAATGGGCGCCAAATCCGTTTTTAACAGTAGCGGTTGTATGCTGCAGGAAGGATCCTGTTTGCTGTTCAGGACATGGCCTGAATATCACTCTCACACTCTAACTCACTCACTCTCACACTCACTCACACAGTCACTCACACTCACTGTCACTCACACACTCACTCTCACACTCACTTACACTCACACACTCTCTCACTCAGGCTGGACTCACACGAACGTATTAAAAAATGGTCCCATTCTTGTTTGCGAGAGTCGGACGAATTTTTCTCACTTGTCATCAGTGTGCACTCAGTGTGCTGTCAGTATGCTGACCGTGTGCAATCCGTTTTTTTCTCAGCAGCTATTAGTCATTTACAGTCAATAACATGAACATTTACAGTGTTCTATGCTACATGCTAGAATTGTATTCATAAAAACGGATGTCACTAGGATGGTCCGTGTGCCGTCCGTTTTTTTCTCGCACCCATAGACTTGTATTGGCGAGTCAGAGACGTTTTACGTATGAATACGCAGCATGCTGCCGCTTTTCTCGCATCCAGAATCTGGATGCGAGAAAAGCTGACCAACAGCTCGCACTCATAGAATAACATTGGTCCGAGTGTAATGCGAGAATTTCTCGCATTGCTCTCGTCCGATTTTCACGCTCACACGCACACTCACTCACACCCGTCCAGAGCTTCATCCACGCTTTCATGGCAGATTCAGCTCACTCCAGATCATGACTTTAATGCCCGCCCAGCCCCATTCAGCTCATTCCCGACCACCTCGAATTCAACAGGATCCAGTCACATGCAGTTTGCGTTTTTTTGCCTCAAGGCAAAAAAACGCTGATGTGAAACCAGCCTAATTTACAATGGAATTGTGGCAAGATGTAGTCACATGCATCGCACGAGACCGCATGTGACCGCATCTTGCCGCGATTCCAGTGTAACTGAATGGAACTGAAATGCATTTGTGCCGTATCCGGCTTTCTGGCAAAATACCGCTGATGTGACCGCGGCCTAAATGAGAGTCTCATCTGCAATATGGAAGACACGAATGCATTGTATCCGTGTAAAATAGCGGTCATCTGAAATACACTATTGACCTGCGCTAGGCTAGGGCAGTGTTCCCCAATTCCAGTCCTCAGGGGCCACCACCAGGGCAGGTTTTCAGGATTTCCTTAGCATTGCACAGGTGGTGGAATCATCGCTCTGCTGTACTGGTGATTATATTATCACCTGTCGAGGAAATCCTGAAGACATGGCCTGGTGCTGATGGCCCCTGAGGACTGGAGTTGGGGGCACTGGGCTCGGGTCACACCAGAGTATTAAACATTTTCCAATTTTCATCCAGAAAAGTGGGACGATTTTTTCTCCTCCTTTGTCATCCTTAAACAATCCGTTATTTTATAGCAGTGGTTATTAATCATTTACAATTTCCTATGTTACAAAATTGGAATGTATCCGTAAAAATCAGATGTCATACTGTGACTTCAGGTTTTTTTCTCGCTCCCATAGACTTTAATGGGTGAGTCCCATCTGATCAGAGTAAGATCAAAGCATGCTGCAAGGTTTCCACACCAGATTCTGTGCCATTGGGCAACATTGGCCCGACCGCTGTCCGTTTTTTCACGGTCGTGTGGACCTGGCCTTAGTTCCAGCGCTGACCGTGTGATATTTTTTTTCCATGGACAGCGCTTAAGCAGAAAATACAGTCCAATGACTAGAAACAATATTTAATAGATTGAATAATTTAAAAATAAATTAATTTATAAAATACAGATCATTATAAATAATTTTGATGATTTATACAAAGAAATATGTTTAACTTACCATGATTAAAAAAAAAAAAAAAAAAACTGAGCCAAAAGGTTTATCTTAACTACTTTGAGTTGGTGAATTGCTGCTAATTTATTGTTTCTTTTTATCAGCCTGATGTTATGTCAATCTATTGCTCCCTGTTATCAGCCTGATTTTATGTTAATCTATTGCTCCCTGTTGTCAGCCTGATTTTATATTAATCTATTAGTCCCTGTTATCAGCCTGATTTTATGTTAATCTATTAGTCCCTGTTATCAGCCTGATTTTATGTTAATCTATTAGTCCCTGTTATCAGCCTGATTTTATGTTAATCTATTAGTCCCTGTTATCAGCCTGATTTTATGTTAATCTACTGCTCCCTTTTATCAGCCTTATTTTATGTCAATCTATTGCTCCCAGTTATCAACTTGATTTTATGCTAATCTATTACTCCCTGTTATCAGCCTGATTTTAATGTGAATCTACTGCTCCCTGTTATCAGCCTGATTTTATGTTAATCTACTGCTCCCTGTTATCAGCCTGATTTCATGTTAACCTACTGCTTCCTGTTATCAGCCTGATTTTATATCAATCTTTTGCCCCCTGTTATCAGCCTGATTTTATATCAATCTTTTGCCCCCTGTTATCAGCCTGATTTTATGTTAATTTTCTGCTCCCTGTTATCAGCCTGATTTCATGTTAATCTACTGCTCCATGTTATCAGCCTGATTTCATGTTAATCTACTGCTCCCTGTTATCAGCCTGATTTCATGTTAATCTACTGCTCCCTGTTATCAGCCTGATTTTATGTCAATCTATTGCTCCCTGTCATCAGCCTGATTTTATGCTAATTTATTGCTCCCTGTTATCAGCCTGATTTTATGTTAATCTATTGCTCCCTGTTGTCAGCCTGATTATATGTTAATCAATTGCTCTGTAATCTAAGAAACAGACTGATGGCATCTTTCTAATGTGAACAGGTGCAAACTAAACATGAAACATAGTAACAAGAAGGAGACAGTTGAAGGTTCCTGTCTGACTATAGGGTTTGTAGGGGTTGTAGGGTTTTTATCCCAAAGAGAGGCATTAGTTTGGTAGGAACCAGCAAAAAGAGGTCACCTTTGCCATTGGCAGTTGGGCTCACAAAATTGGCCATTTTTATGTTTTAAGTATCTCAATCTATTGCTCTGCATTGCAATCCTGATTTTATGTGAATCTATTATTCCTTGTTATCAGCCTGTTTTTATGTGAATCTACTGCTCCCTGTTATCAGCTTGATTTTGTGTTACTCTATTGCTCCCTGTTATCAGTCTGATTTTATGTTAATCTACTGCGCCCTGTTTTTAGCCTGATTATATGTTACTCTACAGCTTCCTTTTACCAGCCTGATATTATGTTTACTCTATTGCTCCCTATTATCAACCTGATTTATGTTAATCTATTGTTCCCTGTTATCAGCCTGATTTTATGTGAATCTATTGCTCCTTTATTAGCCTGATTTTTATGTGAATCTATTGCTCTCTGTTATCAGCCTGATTTTATGTCAGTCTATTGCTCCCCATTGTCAGCCTGATTTTATGTTAATCTATTGCCCTGTTATCAACCTGATTTTATTATTACTCTATTGCTTCCTGTTATCAGCCTGATTTTATGTGAATCTATTGCTCCTTTATCAACCTGATTTTATGTTAGTCTATTGCTCCCTGTTGTGAGCTTGATTTATTTATGTGACTCTATTGCTCCCTGTTATCAACCTGATATTTTGCCAATCTATTGCTCCCTGTTATCAGCCTGATTTTATATCAATCTATTGCTCCCCATTGTCAGCCTGATTTTGTGTGACTCTATTGCTCCCTGTTGTCAGCCTGCTTTTATGTCAATCTATTGGGTCCTGTTATCAGTCTGATTTTATGTTAATCTATTGCTCCCAATGTCTGATTTTATGTTAATCTACTGCTCCCTGTTAATTTTATGTCAATCTAGTTAGTGCTCACTGTTATCAGCCTGATGTTACTTCACTCTATTGCTCACCAATGTCAGACTTTATTTATATATGTATCTACTGCTCCCTGTTATCAGCCTGATTTTATGTTTATCTATTGCTCCCTGTTATCAGCCTGCTTTTATGTGAATCTACTGCTCCCTGTTATCAGCCTGCTTGTATGTCAATCTATTGTTTCCTGTTATCAGCCTGATTTTATGTTAATCTTTTGCTCCCCCTCTGTCATCCTGATTAAATATGAATCTACTGCTCCCTGTTATCAGCCTGAATTTATGTTTATCTATTTCTCCATGTTATCAGCCTGATTCTATGTCAATCTATTGCTCCCTGTTGTCAGCCTATTGGTAGAATGGGACTGTGATGCTCTTTAATAGAGATGACTGAGAGTAAGTACATGAAATGTTTGCACTTATACATCCTCAATGTCACATTTATGAGCCCTAGTCCAGGCTGTAGGCTGAGAACCCTCCTGGGCCATGGAGCCAATTATCTTTGTCTTTTCCTTAGGCCCTGTGCGCACTAGAAAAAAGATTTTTCTCAAGAAATTTCTCAAGAAATTTCTTGAGGAGTCTGAAAGATTAGCGCAAGTTTAAAAAACACACCAATAATGCATGCGTTTTTACTACGTTTTTTATGCGTTTTTTCCTGCAGGTTGGTCCGTGTGTTTTTTTTACCGTTATCTATGTCAAAAACCTTAGGTACCTGCAGAAAGAAGTGACATGCTCATTCTTTTTCTCAAGAAATTCTGCAGAAAGAATGTTCTTGAGAAAAAAAACGCAGTGTGCGCACAGCTATTATTTTTTTCTATAGGTTTTGCTGGGGAATGTCTGCAGAAAGGTTACAACCATTTTCTCAAGAAATTTCTGGAGCAAAAACGCAAAAAAAACCATGGGTAAGGCCTTGTGCGCACACTGCGTTTTTACCTGCGTTTTTTTTTTTTTTTTGCGTTTTTGCTGCAGACATTTCTTAAGAAAACGGTGGTAACCTTTCTGCAGACATTCCCCAGCAAAACCTATGGAAAAAAAAAAATATAGCTGTGCGCACACTGCGTTTTTTTCTCAAGAACATTCTTTCTGCAGAATTTCTTGAGAAAAAGAATGAGCATGTCTCTTCTCTTCTGCAGGTATCTGCGTTTTTTGACATAGATAATGATAAAAAAAAACACAGGGACCAACCTGCGGGAAAAACGCATCAAAAACACTGTAAAAACACATGCGGTTTTCGGTGCGTTATTGATGCGTTTTTTGAACGCAAGTGCACTAATCTTTCAGACTCAAGAAATTTCTAGTGCGCACAGGGCGTAACACTTAAGGGTACTTTATACGTTGAGATATCGCTATTGAGCGTACCCGCCCCCGTCGATTGTGTGTCACGGGCAAATCGCTGCCCGTGGCGCACAGCATCGCTAACACCCGTCACACGGACTTACCTTGCCTGCGACATCGCTATGACCGGCGATCCGCCTTCTTTGTAAGGGGGCGGTTCGTGGGGTGTCACACCGACGTCACACGGCAGCCATCCAATAGCAGAGGAGGGACGAGATGAGCAGCCGTAACATCCTGGCCACCTCCTGCCTTCCTCATTGCCGGTGGACGCAGGTAAGGAGATGTTCGTCGTTCTTGTGGTGTCACACACAGGAACGACGAACAACATCATACCTGCAGCAGCAACGATATTTGGAAAAAGAGCGACGTGTCAATGAGCAACGATTTTTCACGTTTTTGCTCTCGTTGATCGTCGCTCCTTGGTGTCACCGCTGCGATGTCACTAACAGCGCCGGATGTGCGTCACCAACGATGTGACCACGACGATATATCGGTACCGATGTCGCAGCATGTAAAGCAGCCTTTAGAGGATGACTTCCATTTGCCTGTATACACATATGACATATAATGGCCACTTTACAATGTTACATATCAATTAAGCAGAACAATCGACGGAGAAGATGATATTTTAGCACAATATGGCAGAATAGCTTGAGGAATCTGGCTCTCACCTCCTGTGTCATCCTTCCTGACATATTTATGCCACTTTTTTGTCATAGACATATGAGTCATATCCAGATAAAAGACTGAGGAGCCTGGCTTATATAAATCACAATGTGCCCCTTCTTACAATGCCAGTGCTCCTTGAAGTCTTAAGATCTGGTATACAGTGTAGCTCCCATTGTTCTTATAATAAGATGTAGAAATGGGGCTCATTAATAAAGTGCATTGCCGGTTTTGGGGTCAGTCGGGCACTGAAGACTGAACTCTGACCTCCAGATCTAACCCGGCTATATCTGTGTGTTTATACTAATATTAATGCAAGCTAATTCCTCTCCATTATACTTCTTACGCGTCTCAAGGTTTCCCGGTATGTTGCTTCCTTCCCTCCCCCCATCCTTAATGCTCAGGGGATTTTCGAAGGCTACTCAGTTTAATTAAAATAACTGCATCGTGTTAATTGATATGACAAGGAACATCAACAGGAATATCCAATAAAGACAGATAGAATTTTTGTACACCAGTTGTAAGTCAATGAAATGACAATGAGCAAATTAATATGAAAGCCACCTAGTCAATAGAATAGTAATAGGATACTAAGACTACTAGAGGGGAAAAATAGCTTTGTGTGCCTATTTTCATCCCAGGCCCTGGGCGCTCTTACTTCCAAGGCTGTTAGAGTGTACAACAACTCAGTGGTTGATATATTTGTTCTGTATTTCAGATTCACTGGATAATGAAGATGGCTTTTGAGTGTACAAAGGACAATAAATGACTACTTTGCACTCAATAAATGCCAAGGCTCCAGGCAGCTGCATCAGCACCAAACTGTGCCGGAAAAAAAAAAAAGCTTAATTATCATTATATTATAGTTAAAAGCTGGTGGTAGGGGTATTTAAACGAATAATCTCTCACTCATCAAGCCTCCGTGAATAAAATAGAAGCCCGCCGCCTGGGTGTTATTACGATGGATGGATATTTGTGAGGCATAACATTTTAGCTTTGTGTGATCTGATCATGCCAGTTATTACAGCGAGACAATAAATGTATCAAAAAAAGACCATTTAGGTAATTGAAATTGGTTGTTATTTAATTAATATATGTATATAATTCAAAAGCAAAAAAACTCTCCAGCTTCTATTTATTCTATTTCTTATGTTTATAAATATTCTTAACCTTGAAAAAAAAGAAACAATGTGTCATTTCTTATTTAGCTCTCTATTGTTTATAAATATTCTTAACCTGGGAAAAAAAAGGAACAATGTGTCATTCTTATGTAGCTCTCTATTGTTTATAAATATTCTTAATCTGGGGAAAAAAAGAAACAATGTGTCATTTCTTATTTAAATCTCTATTGTTTATACATATTCTTAATCTGGGAAAGAGGAAACAATGTGTCATTTCTTATTTAGCTCTCTATGGTTTATAACTATTCTTAACCTGGGAAAAAAAAAGAAATAATGTGCCATTTCTTATTTAAATATCTATTGTTTATAAATATTCTTAACCTGGGAAGAAAAAAGAAACAATGTGTCATTTCTTATTTAGCTCTCTATTGTTTATAAATATTCTTAAACTGGAAAAATAAACAAACAATTAGCCATTTCTTATTTAAATATCTATTGTTTATAAATATTCTAAACCTGGAAAAAAAAAGGAAAGAATGTGTCATTTCTTATTTTATAAACAATTAATGTTTATAACTATTCTTAACCTGGTGAAAGAAAAAAAGTGTTATTTCTTATTTAAATCTCCATTGTTTCTTATATATATATATATATATATATATATATATATATATATATATAATTTTTTTATTTTTTTTTGTAAATTCATTATATATTTATTATATTTTTCTTAATAGCACACAAACAATACAACATACAACAACAACAGGATATCTCCCGTCCAAGAGTATAACATAATATGACAGACCAGGCACATCTAAGAACCCTATAGAACATTAAGAAGAGAGAGAGAAAAGAGGCATAAAGAGAGGCTTATACTTACATATTTATATAATTATATAATAAATGCTACTACCTTGAGAAAATTATTAGAGATGGAAAATAGGAGCAGCATATGAAGAAATCAACCAAGGGTACCATATTTTAGTCAAAGAGGATTTGGCATGAGCTGACAACGCTAAACAATATTCATGCTGGAAGCTGGTGTTAATTCGGTTACAGAGTTCAGAATGGGTCGGGATCTGATCTGACTTCCACAATCTGGCCGCTATGAAGATATGCACTATAAGTCCCCTGAAATTGAATGGAAAAGAGTCAACTCCATGATTTAACACTGCCAGACGTGAGGAAGGTACTAAATCGAGACCCGTCAACTCATGAATCATGGAGAACACAGCAACTTTTGGGCAAATCTACCAGACATGAGCTAGAGAACCATCAGCTGACACTCTTTCCGGCACATCAGCTACCGTAGTAGTTAGGTACATTATGAGTGAGGTTAGCGGGGACTAAATACCATCTTAGGGCTCATGCGCACGTAACTGCTGCATATTCTGCAGCGATTTGATAGCACATGTGCGCATCAAATCGCTGCAGAAACACTGCATAATGGATGCAGTATTGTTTTGTTAAAAAAAGCCGATTTCATGCGCTATGGCTGCTGCCCCCCACCATAGACAGAGTGGGAGCTGCATCCATAGCGCACAGAATAATTAATATGCTCATTTTATGAACGCACAGATTTGGGTCAAAATTTTAGCACCCAAATCGCTGCGTTCATAAAAGCATCGTGCGCACGTGTCATACACAATCTACATAGATTGTGTAGGGGATGCAGGATGCATGTATTTATGCTGCAGTGCTATACGCAGCGTAAATGCATGCAATTATGCAACATGCGTACAAGCTCTAAGGCCTGTTTCACGTGTCAATGAAAAACACAGACTTTTTCACTAACATGTAAAAAATCCATATGTCCCTCAGTGTGCCATGAATCATAGCACACGTGGGTTATCCACGTGCAATCCATGATCCATGCCCATCATCCGTGAAAGCACATGGACGTATACTCACCTGTCCCCGCTCCTGCTGTCCATGGTGCTGCTGTGTTTCCTGTCGCCACTGACCCTGCTGCAGCTACTTCCGGGTTGGCTGCTCTGTGCTTAAATGAATATGCATGAGAATAAGCAGCTGGGCTGTAAGGCTGAAACTATAGAGTAAACCCCAGCACTCAAATTCTAAAAATTGAAATAAATGTAGCAATTTTGAAAAAAAAAATTATTTGTTTTGATATTCTGCAAGAAGTGCACCGGGCTGGAAGGAAGAGACAGCAGCGGCTGAAGACAGCAGCGCTGGAGACAGGTGAGTATATAAAGCTTTTTATTTTTAATGCACATGTTTATTTGGTACGTATTTCATGGATCACACCATAGTGTGGTCCGCCGGACATCAGTGGTGCCCGAAAAAATGGACATGTCTCTGTGCGAAAATCACGGACACGAGTGTACGCCGCACGGAGACACAGTCAGTGAAAAATCACTGATGTATGTGCAGACCCATTGATTATAATGGGTCTGCGTATGTCCGTGTTTCTGGTACGTATAAAAACAGTAATATACGTACCAGAATCACTGACGTGTGAAAGAGGCCTAAGGTGCGTCTTTTTTAGCTGTTCAATATGATTAATACATTTAGAGGATCTTTGGACCCAGAACGAGGCTACATGCCAGTCTAAAGCGGGCTTTACACGATATACAAACGATATGTCGTCGGGGTCATGTCGTTAGTGACGCACATCCGACCTCGTCTGACATATCGTAGCGTGTAACACAAACGAGCGACTGTGGACGAGAAAAAATACTCACCTTATCGTTGCTCGTTGACACATCGCTCATTTTCAAAAAAATCGAACGTCCTTCTGTGCTTTGGTTGTTCATCGTTAGAGATGAGCGAACCGGTCGCAGTTCGGCTCGAGGTCGGTTCGCCAAACGGGGGTCCCGTTCGAGTTCGGTTCGTCGAACGTTCGACGAACCGAACTCGAACCAATAGGCTATAATGGGAGGCAATCACAAACACATAAAAATGCATGATAAATGTACACAAACAGTTAATAAACATTGCCATAACACTTACCGGTCCCCGCGATCCCTCCTGCACTCTGTCTCCTGCCGCTATTCCATCCAATGATCGCTGAATCTTCCCGGTGACCGGCACTGTTACCGCTATTATCTCATTGGCTACAGACTGGTCACATGACTATGACACGTCATGTAGGACCTGCGAGTGCATCTCTCCGGTACACGGTGCACATTTGTGTATCGCCATGTACCGGCGATATGCTCTAGCACACGGTTGACTCCCCGTTCCGTTAGGGACCGGCTGACACAGCCGGTCATTAACGGAGATCACCGTTGCCATAGCAACGCAGTTAGCGGTGACGTCACCGCTAACCGCGGCTCCGGGAGCACCCTTGCTATGGTAACGCGCCTGTCAGCGTTACCGCTGTTACCGCTAGCAGCACTGATCACTCACGGAGTGAAGGCTGCACGCTGCTTCCCGATTGTAGTGAGGATTGTAGTGAGGATGAGGTGCCCCAGCCCATGATGGGCTGGTGCACCTCATCCTCACTACAATCGTCACTACTACTACACTAGTGAGGATTGTAGTGAGGATGAGGTGCCCCAGCCCATCAAGTAATGGGCTGGGGCACCTCATCCTCACTAAAATCCTCACTACAATCCTGAAGTGCAGTTTCTTCAAATTCATTTAAAGGCACTTGGAACGCTGAAATTGCTGCTTATAATTTAAGCCTCTATTAAAAACCTCTTATCAGCGCTGGTTTATTGGGGATTTATTGGGCTGACAGGGGGTAATAAAGATGGAGTCTCTAATGTGTCTGTGTATTTATTTCTATTAAAGTATTTTTTCTCTGTGTGGTGGTGTCTTTTTTTTTAACCCTTTATTGGAGATTCTTAATGGCCGGGTCAAACGTGCCTGACATTAAGAATCTCTGGCTTAATACTGGCTAGTAAAACAAAGCCAGTATTAACTCATGATTACCCAACAAGCCACCCGGCTCCAGGGCTGTTGGAAGAGTTGGATACAGCGCCAGATGATGGCGCTTCTATGAGAGCGCCATTTTCTGGGACGGCTGCGGACTGAAATTCGCAGCAGAGGCGCCCAGAAACCTTGGGCTAACCTGTGCTGCGGATTCCAATCCCCAGCTGCCTAGTTGTACCCGGCTGGACACAAAAATGGGGCGAAGCCCACGTCATTTGTTTTTTAATTATTTCATGAAATAAGTGAAATAATTAAAAAAAAAAGGGCTTCCCTATATTTTTGGTTCCCAGCCGAGTACAAATAGGCAACTGGGGGTTGACGGCAGCCCGTAGCTGCATGCTGTACCTGGCTAGCATACAAAAATATGGCGAAGCCCACGTCATTTTTTTGGTGGGCAAAAAACTTCTGCATACAGTCCTGGATGGAGTATGCTGAGCCTTGTAGTTCTGCAGCTGCTGTCTGCTCTTCTCCATACAGACACACAGCAGCTGCAGAACTACAAGGCTCAGCATACTCAGCATACTCCATCCAGGACTGTATGCAGAAGTTTTTTGCTGAAAAAATTATGTGGGCTTCGCCATATTTTTGTATGCTAGCCAGGTACAGCAGGCAGGTACGGCTGCCCCCAACCCCCAGTTGCCTATTTGTACCCGGCTGGGAACCAAAAATAAAGGGAAGCCCTTTTTTTATTATTTCATGAATTTCATGAAATAATTAGAAAACAAATGACGTAGGCTTCGCTCCATTTTTGTGTCCAGCCAGGTACATCTAGGCAGCTGGGGATTGGAATATGCAGCACAGGTTGGCCTGAGCTTTCTGGGCCCCACTGCTGCGAATTGCAGTCTGCAGCCACCTCAGAAAATGGCACTTTCATAGAAGCGCCATCTTCTGGCGCTGTATCCAACTCTTCCAGCACCTGCCTGCTATACCTGGCTAGCATACAAAAATATGGCGAAGCTCACGTCCTTTTTTTGTAGTTTTTTGGCCAAAAAATTAAAAAATGCTTCCCTGGATTTTCCATTGCCAGTGAAGGTAACACCAAGCAGTGGGGGTTAGCAGCCAGTAGCTGCTTGGATTACCCTTAGCTAGCAATACAAAAAATGCAGCGGGAGCCCATATATATTTTTTTTAATTATTTATTTAAATAACTAAAAACAAAATGGGCTTCCCTGTATTTTGATTGCTGGACATCACAGTGCTGTAAAAATAAATCTTTAAAAAAAATGACATAGCGCTCCGCGGTATTTTTGATTCTCAGCGCAGATAAAGCAGACAGCTATGGGTTGCCACCCCCATCTGCCTGTCGTTACCTTGGTTGGCAATCAAAATACAGGGAAGCCCATTAATTTTTTCTATTTAAAAAATAGTTAAAAAAAAAATGACGTTGGCATTTTTGATAGCCAGCTAGGGTAAAGCAGACGTCTGTAGCCTGAAAACCACAGCTGGCAGCTTTACCGTGGTTGGGGATCCAATGTGGAGGTCCCCCCAGGCTCTTTTTTTATAATTATTTTATAAATATTAATAATTACACAAAAAAAGTAGGGTCCCCTCCAAATTGGATCACCAGCCAAGGTAAAGCGGACAGCTGTGGTCTGGTATTCTCAGGGTGGGAAGGTCCATAGTTATTGGGCCTTCACAGCCTAAAAATAGCAGGCCGCAGGCACCCCAGACGTGGCGCATCCACTAGATGCTCCAATCCTGGCGCTTCACCCCAGCTCATCCCGTGCCCTGGTGCAGTGGCAAACGGGGTAATAAATCGGGTTGATACTAGCTGTAAAGTCACCTGAGATCAAGCCCAGTAGTTTGTGATGTCATGGCGTCTATTAGATACCCAACATCATAAACTGTCAGTACTAACAAAAACAAAAAATCGACAAAAGAAATTTATTTGAAAAAACAGTCCCCAAAACATTTCCTCTTTCACCAATTTCTTGTAAGAAAAAAATAAAGGGGTCCCACGACGACTCTGGACCGTCTAGAATATGGGGGGGAGACACTCAGGGAACGTATCCCCCATTTTCTAGGAGTGCGGACCCTTCATGTGAGGAGTGTGGGTGGAATGAATCTGCACTCACTCTCCCCGGGTCCACAGCAGCAGAGTCCATGTCGTAATGGTTGCTACCAAAGCTGCAATGCCCTGCTCATGAGGTAAGGGCATGCCTAATCAGGAGAACTACTGTAGAGGAAGCTCTGCTCACTGGTATATAGGTGCTCAGAGGTAATAATAGATAAAATTAGTGAGTAACCTCGGCACTCTAAATCTCCCAGACTAAGTCAGTAAGTCACAACGGATAGTAATGCAAAATCACTCTTTATTGGTCCGTATTAAGAAAAAAAAATTTTTCATAAGCATATATGTTTTTGTCCAAAACAAGTTACAAATGACGTTTCGGCCTGAGCCTTCATCAGATTGGACTTATCTGCATGTAATCATGAAAAATGACAATAATCAGTATCACATAAGAGTGAGAGAACAATAACATAAACTCGAACAATGTAGAGGTACAATTGGGATGCAGCAAAAAAATTGCAACACAGCAAGAAATGAAACACATGATACAAATGTCATAATACAGTACAAGGACAATATAGTAATGACAAATATGGGGTCAGAGTAGGCTTAGACAGCTCTGGTACGAAAGAGATGTCAATCATAAAGTAACATGTGCAGTAGGTGTAGAGCTACACTATGCATGGCAGAGCTAATGGGTAGACCGACCATAGAAAAAGAACGGAGAAAAAGTGGAGAAAAAGTGGAGAAAAAATGGAGAAAAAGTAAAGAAAAAATGTAGAAAAAGTGGAGAAAAAGTGGAGAAAAAGTGGAGAAAAAATGGAGAAAAAGTGGAGAAAAAGTGGAGAAAAAATGGAGAAAAAGTGGAGAAAAAGTGGAGAAAAAGTGAAGAAAAAAATGGAGAAAAAGTGGAGAAAAAGTGGAGAAAAAATGGAGAAAAAGTGGAGAAAAAGTGGAGAAAAAGTGGAGAAAAAAATGGAGAAAAAGTGGAGAAAAAAATGGAGAAAAAGTGGAGAAAAAGTGGAGAAAAAGTGGAGAAAAAATGGAGAAAAAGTGGAGAAAAAGTGGAGAAAAAGTGGAGAAAAAGTGGAGAAAAAATGGAGAAAAAATGGAGAAAAAGTGGAGAAAAAATGGAGAAAAAGTGGAGAAAAAGTGGAGAAAAAGTGGAGAAAAAGTGGAGAAAAAGTGGAGAAGAAGTAGAGAAGTGGAGAAGAAGTGGAGAAGAAGTGGAGAAGTGTTTGTTCATGCCAGATGGGAGATAAATAATTTTTTACCGGCGCTGTCATTTACTGTAACGCGATAATCGGTATACGCTGTATACCTGTGATCACGTGAGCGGGGACCAGAAAAACCGTCCTGAATCATGATCTCCAGGGTCTCAGCTAGCCCTGAAACCCCGGAGATTTTCTGACGCTGGGGGGCGTTATTCACTTATTTCTGCCTGCTGTTTATAAACGGCAGATCAGAATAAGGCTACATTAACACGACCGATCCATTTTTGTGGTCTGCAAAAAACAGTCCGTTTTTTTTCACGGGTGCATCCGTGTGGCATCCGTTTTCGTTCCGTAGACGGTCCGAATGTCATCTGTTTGTCATCCATGTGCCTTCCGTTTTTTTTGTGTACTGCAAAAAAACTGAATGAGGGTAAATGCATAAATTTACCCAGGATCCATAGCTTCATCCTACATGAGGCGGTCACATGTTCACTCCAGTGCCATTTTCTACTGCTTTTCACAGCGTAGAGCGCTCTGGTGATTTTCTTGTGCTTGTGCACTTCATATCAGTCTTTTCTGTCATTATAATGGCAGAAAGACACATAATGTCCCACTCTCCTGCATTTTGTAATTTTGCACCCTTTGGTGCCTTTCATGTGGCACTAAGGGGTGCTTAGCTTTGTATTTAGCCAAAAAAATGAAAAAAAAAATGACGTAGGGTTCCCCCTATTTTTGTAGCCAGCTAGGGTAAAGCAGACGGCTGCAGCCTGCAGGCCACAGCTGGCAACCTCACCTTGGCTGGTAATCCAAAACTGAGGGCACCCCACGCTGTTATTTTAAATTAAATAAATAATTAAAAAAAAAAAACACGTAGTGGTCCCCCCAAAATTGGATCACCAGCCAAGGTAAAGCAGACAGCTGGGGTCTGATATTCTCAGACTAAGGAGGTCCATGGTTATTGGACTCTCCCCAGCCTAAAAATAGCAGGCCGCAGCCGCCTCAGAAGTGGCGCATCCATTAGATGCGCCAATCCTGGTGCTTCGCCCCAGCTCATCCCGCGCCCTGGTGCGGTGGCAAACGGGGTAATATATGGGGTTAATACCAGATGTGTAATGTCACCTGGCATCAAGCCCTGGGGTTGGTGAGGTCAGGCGTCTATCAGATACCCGACATCACCAACCCAGTCAGTAATAAAAAAAAATAGACGACAAACACATTTTTATTTGAAAAAACACTCCCCAAAACATTCCCTCTTAATTCATTATATATTTATTATATTTTTCTTAATAGCACACAAACAATACAACATACAACAACAACAGGATATCTCCCGTCCAAGAGTATAACATAATATGACAGACCAGGCACATCTAAGAACCCTATAGAACATAAAGAAGAGTGAGAGAAAAGAGGCATAAAGACAGGCTTATACTTACATATTTGTATAATTATATAATAAATGCTACTACCTTGAGAAAATTATAAGAGATGGAAAATAGGAGCAGCATATGAAGAAATCAACCAAGGGTACCATATTTTAGTCAAAGAGGATTTGGCATGAGCTGACAACGCTAAACAATATTCATGCTGGAAGCTGGTGTTAATTCGGTTACAGAGTTCAGAATGGGTCGGGATCTGATCTGACTTCCACAATCTGGCCGCTATGAAGATATGCACTATAAGTCCCCTGAAATTGAATGGAAAAGAGTCAACTCCATGATTTAACACTGCCAGACGTGAGGAAGGTACTAAATCGAGACCCGTCAACTCATGAATCATGGAGAACACAGCAACTTTTGGGCAAATCTACCAGACATGAGCTAGAGAACCATCAGCTGACACTCTTTCCGGCACATCAGCTACCGTAGTAGTTAGGTACATTATGAGTGAGGTTAGCGGGGACTAAATACCATCTTAGGGCTCATGCGCACGTAACTGCTGAATATTCTGCAGCGATTTGATAGCACATGTGCGCATCAAATCGCTGCAGAAACACTGCATAATGGATGCAGTATTGTTTTGTTAAAAAAAGCCGATTTCATGCGCTATGGCTGCTGCCCCCCACCATAGACAGAGTGGGAGCTGCATCCATAGCGCACAGAATAATTAATATGCTCATTTTATGAACGCACAGATTTGGGTCAAAATTTTAGCACCCAAATCGCTGCGTTCATAAAAGCATTGTGCGCACGTGTCATACACAATCTACATAGATTGTGTAGGGGATGCAGGATGCATGTATTTATGCTGCAGTTCTATACGCAGCATAAATGCATGCAATTATGCAACATGCGTACAAGCTCTAAGGCCTGTTTCACGTGTCAATGAAAAACACAGACTTTTTCACTAACATGTAAAAAATGCATATGTCCCTCAGTGTGCCATGAATCATAGCACACGTGGGTTATCCACGTGCAATCCATGATCCATGCCCATCATCCGTGAAAGCACATGGACGTATACTCACCTGTCCCCGCTCCTGCTGTCCATGGTGCTGCTGTGTTTCCTGTCGCCACTGACCCTGCTGCAGTTACTTCCGGGTTGGCTGCTCTGTGCTTAAATGAATATGCATGAGAATAAGCAGCTGGGCTGTAAGGCTGAAACTATAGAGTAAACCCCAGCACTCAAATTATAAAAATTGAAATAAATGTAGCAATTTTGAAAAAAAAAATTATTTGTTTTGATATTCTGCAAGAAGTGCACCGGGCTGGAAGGAAGAGACAGCAGCAGCTGAAGACAGCAGCGCTGGAGACAGGTGAGTATATAAAGCTTTTTATTTTTAATGCATATGTTTATTTGGTACGTATTTCATGGATCACACCATAGTGTGGTCCGCCGGACATCAGTGGTGCCCGAAAAAATGGACATGTCTCTGTGCGAAAATCACGGACACGAGTGTACGCCGCACGGAGACACAGTCAGTGAAAAATCACTGATGTATGTGCAGACCCATTGATTATAATGGGTCTGCGTATGTCCGTGTTTCTGGTACGTATAAAAACAGTAATATACGTACCAGAATCACTGACGTGTGAAAGAGGCCTAAGGTGTGTCTTTTTTAGCTGTTCAATATGATTAATACATTTAGAGGATCTTTGGACCCAGAACGAGGCTACATGCCAGTCTAAAGCAGGCTTTACACGATATACAAACGATATGTCGTCGGGGTCATGTCGTTAGTGACGCACATCCGACCTCGTTTGACATATCGTAGCGTGTAACACAAACGAGCGACTGTGGACGAGAAAAAATACTCACCTTATCGTTGCTCGTTGACACATCGCTCATTTTCAAAAAAATCGAACGTCCTTCTGTGCTCTGGTTGTTCATCGTTAGAGATGAGCGAACCGGTCGCAGTTCGGCTCGAGGTCGGTTCGCCAAACGGGGGTGCCGTTCGAGTTCGGTTCGTCGAACGTTCGACGAACCGAACTCGAACCAATAGGCTATAATGGGAGGCAATCACAAACACATAAAAATGCATGATAAATGTACACAAACAGTTAATAAACATTGCCATAACACTTACCGGTCCCCGCGATCCCTCCTGCACTCTGTCTCCTGCCGCTATTCCATCCAATGATCGCTGAATCCTCCCGGTGACCGGCACTGCCAGCAGAGAAGCAGGACCTATCGTGACGTCAAAATAGCCATGTGACCAGTCACGTGGCTATTATCTCATTGGCTACAGACTGGTCACATGACTATGACACGTCATGTAGGACCTGCGAGTGCATCTCTCCGGTACACGGTGCACATTTGTGTATGGCCATGTACCGGCGATATGCTCTAGCACACGGTCGACTCCCCGTTCCGTTAGGGACCGGCTGACACAGCCGGTCATTAACGGAGATCACCGTTGCCATAGCAACGCAGTTAGCGGTGACGTCACCGCTAACCACGGCTCCGGGAGCACCCTTGCTATGGTAACGCGCCTGTCAGCGTTACCGCTGTTACCGCTAGCAGCACTGATCACTCACGGAGTGAAGGCTGCACGCTGCTTCCCGATTGTAGTGAGGATTGTAGTGAGGATGAGGTGCCCCAGCCCATGATGGGCTGGTGCACCTCATCCTCACTACAATCGTCACTACTACTACACTAGTGAGGATTGTAGTGAGGATGAGGTGCCCCAGCCCATCAAGTAATGGGCTGGGGCACCTCATCCTCACTACAATCCTCACTACAATCCTGAAGTGCAGTTTCTTCAAATTCATTTAAAGGCACTTGGAACGCTGAAATTGCTGCTTATAATTTAAGCCTCTATTAAAAACCTCTTATCAGCGCTGGTTTATTGGGGATTTATTGGGCTGACAGGGGGTAATAAAGATGGAGTCTCTAATGTGTCTGTGTATTTATTTCTATTAAAGTATTTTTTCTCTGTGTGGTGGTGTCTTTTTTTTAACCCTTTATTGGAGATTCTTAATGGCCGGGTCAAACGTGCCTGACATTAAGAATCTCTGGCTTAATACTGGCTAGTAAAACAAAGCCAGTATTAACTCATGATTACCCAACAAGCCACCCGGCTCCAGGGCTGTTGGAAGAGTTGGATACAGCGCCAGATGATGGCGCTTCTATGAGAGCGCCATTTTCTGGGACGGCTGCGGACTGAAATTCGCAGCAGAGGCGCCCAGAAACCTCGGGCTAACCTGTGCTGCGGATTCCAATCCCCAGCTGCCTAGTTGTACCCGGCTGGACACAAAAATGGGGCGAAGCCCACGTCATTTGTTTTTTAATTATTTCATGAAATAAGTGAAATAATTAAAAAAAAAAGGGCTTCCCTATATTTTTGGTTCCCAGCCGAGTACAAATAGGCAACTGGGGGTTGGAGGCAGCCCGTAGCTGCATGCTGTACCTGGCTAGCATACAAAAATATGGCGACGCCCACGTCATTTTTTTGGTGGGCAAAAAACTTCTGCATACAGTCCTGGATGGTGTATGCTGAGCCTTGTAGTTCTGTAGCTGCTGTCTGCTCTTCTCCATACAGACACACAGCAGCTGCAGAACTACAAGGCTCAGCATACTCAGCATACTCCATCCAGGACTGTATGCAGAAGTTTTTTGCTGAAAAAATTATGTGGGCTTCGCCATATTTTTGTATGCTAGCCAGGTACAGCAGGCAGGTACGGCTGCCCCCAACCCCCAGTTGCCTATTTGTACCCGGCTGGGAACCAAAAATAAAGGGAAGCCCTTTTTTATTATTTCATGAATTTCATGAAATAATTAGAAAACAAATGACGTAGGCTTCGCTCCATTTTTGTGTCCAGCCAGGTACATCTAGGCAGCTGGGGATTGGAATACGCAGCACAGGTTGGCCTGAGCTTTCTGGGCCCCACTGCTGCGAATTGCAGTCTGCAGCCGCCTCAGAAAATGGCACTTTCATAGAAGCGCCATCTTCTGGCGCTGTATCCAACTCTTCCAGCACCTGCCTGCTATACCTGGCTAGCATACAAAAATATGGCGAAGCTCACGTCCTTTTTTTGTAGTTTTTTGGCCAAAAAATTAAAAAATGCTTCCCTGGATTTTCCATTGCCAGTAAAGGTAACACCAAGCAGTGGGGGTTAGCAGCCAGTAGCTGCTTGGATTACCCTTAGCTAGCAATACAAAAAATGCAGCGGGAGCCCATATATATTTTTTTTAATTATTTATTTAAATAACTAAAAACAAAATGGGCTTCCCTGTATTTTGATTGCTGGACATCACAGTGCTGTAAAAATAAATCTTTAAAAAAAATGACATAGCGCTCCGCGGTATTTTTGATTCTCAGCGCAGATAAAGCAGACAGCTATGGGTTGCCACCCCCATCTGCCTGTCGTTACCTTGGTTGGCAATCAAAATACAGGGAAGCCCATTAATTTTTTCTATTTAAAAAATAGTTAAAAAAAAAATGACGTTGGCATTTTTGATAGCCAGCTAGGGTAATGCAGACGTCTGTAGCCTGAAAACCACAGCTGGCAGCTTTACCGTGGTTGGGGATCCAATGTGGAGGTCCCCCCAGGCTCTTTTTTTATAATTATTTTATAAATATTAATAATTACACAAAAAAAGTAGGGTCCCCTCCAAATTGGATCACCAGCCAAGGTAAAGCGGACAGCTGTGGTCTGGTATTCTCAGGGTGGGAAGGTCCATAGTTATTGGGCCTTCACAGCCTAAAAATAGCAGGCCGCAGGCACCCCAGACGTGGCGCATCCACTAGATGCGCCAATCCTGGCGCTTCACCCCAGCTCATCCCGTGCCCTGGTGCAGTGGCAAACGGGGTAATAAATCGGGTTGATACTAGCTGTAAAGTCACCTGAGATCAAGCCCAGTAGTTTGTGATGTCATGGCGTCTATTAGATACCCAACATCATAAACTGTCAGTACTAACAAAAAATCGACAAAAGAAATTTATTTGAAAAAACAGTCCCCAAAACATTTCCTCTTTCACCAATTTCTTGTAAGAAAAAAATAAAGGGGTCCCACGACGACTCTGGACCGTCTAGAATATGGGGGGGAGACACTCAGGGAACGTATCCCCCATTTTCTAGGAGTGCGGACCCTTCATGTGAGGAGTGTGGGTGGAATGAATCTGCACTCACTCTCCCCGGGTCCACAGCAGCAGAGTCCATGTCGTAATGGTTGCTACCAAAGCTGCAATGCCCTGCTCATGAGGTAAGGGCATGCCTAATCAGGAGAACTACTGTAGAGGAAGCTCTGCTCACTGGTATATAGGTGCTCAGAGGTAATAATAGATAAAATTAGTGAGTAACCTCGGCACTCTAAATCTCCCAGACTAAGTCAGTAAGTCACAACGGATAGTAATGCAAAATCACTCTTTATTGGTCCGTATTAAGAAAAAAAAATTTTTCATAAGCATATATGTTTTTGTCCAAAACAAGTTACAAATGACGTTTCGGCCTGAGCCTTCGTCAGATTGGACTTATCTGCATGTAATCATGAAAAATGACAATAATCAGTATCACATAAGAGTGAGAGAACAATAACATAAACTCGAACAATGTAGAGGTACAATTGGGATGCAGCAAAAAAATTGCAACACAGCAAGAAATGAAACACATGATACAAATGTCATAATACAGTACAAGGACAATATAGTAATGACAAATATGGGGTCAGAGTAGGCTTAGACAGCTCTGGTACGAAAGAGATGTCAATCATAAAGTAACATGTGCAGTAGGTGTAGAGCTACACTATGCATGGCAGAGCTAATGGGTAGACCGACCATAGAAAAAGAACGGAGAAAAAGTGGAGAAAAAGTGGAGAAAAAATGGAGAAAAAGTAAAGAAAAAATGTAGAAAAAGTGGAGAAAAAGTGGAGAAAAAGTGGAGAAAAAATGGAGAAAAAGTGGAGAAAAAGTGGAGAAAAAATGGAGAAAAAGTGGAGAAAAAGTGGAGAAAAAATGGAGAAAAAGTGGAGAAAAAGTGGAGAAAAAATGGAGAAAAAGTGGAGAAAAAGTGGAGAAAAAAATGGAGAAAAAGTGGAGAAAAAGTGGAGAAAAAATGGAGAAAAAGTGGAGAAAAAGTGGAGAAAAAGTGGAGAAAAAGTGGAGAAAAAGTGGAGAAAAAATGGAGAAAAAGTGGAGAAAAAGTGGAGAAAAAGTGGAGAAAAAATGAAGAAAAAGTGGAGAAAAAGTGGAGAAAAAGTGGAGAAAAAGTGGAGAAAAAGTGGAGAAGAAGTAGAGAAGTGGAGAAGAAGTGGAGAAGAAGTGGAGAAGTGTTTGTTCATGCCAGATGGGAGATAAATAATTTTTTACCGGCGCTGTCATTTACTGTAACGCGATAATCGGTATACGCTGTATACCTGTGATCACGTGAGCGGGGACCAGAAAAACCGTCCTGAATCATGATCTCCAGGGTCTCAGCTAGCCCTGAAACCCCGGAGATTTTCTGACGCTGGGGGGCGTTATTCACTTATTTCTGCCTGCTGTTTATAAACGGCAGATCAGAATAAGGCTACATTAACACGACCGATCCATTTTTGTGGTCTGCAAAAAACAGTCCGTTTTTTTTCACGGGTGCATCCGTGTGGCATCCGTTTTCGTTCCGTAGACGGTCCGAATGTCATCTGTTTGTCATCCATGTGCCTTCCGTTTTTTTTGTGTACTGCAAAAAAACTGAATGAGGGTAAATGCATAAATTTACCCAGGATCCATAGCTTCATCCTACATGAGGCGGTCACATGTTCACTCCAGTGCCATTTTCTACTGCTTTTCACAGCGTAGAGCGTTCTGGTGATTTTCCTGTGCTTGTGCACTTCATATCAGTCTTTTCTGTCATTATAATGGCAGAAAGACACATAATGTCCCACTCTCCTGCATTTTGTAATTTTGCACCCTTTGGTGCCTTTCATGTGGCACTAAGGGGTGCTTAGCTTTGTATTTAGCCAAAAAAATGAAAAAAAAAAAATGACGTAGGGTCCCCCCTATTTTTGTAGCCAGCTAGGGTAAAGCAGACGGCTGCAGCCTGCAGGCCACAGCTGGCAACCTCACCTTGGCTGGTAATCCAAAACTGAGGGCACCCCACGCTGTTATTTTAAATTAAATAAATAATTAAAAAAAAAAACACGTAGGGGTCCCCCCAAAATTGGATCACCAGCCAAGGTAAAGCAGACAGCTGGGGTCTGATATTCTCAGACTAAGGAGGTCCATGGTTATTGGACTCTCCCCAGCCTAAAAATAGCAGGCCGCAGCCGCCTCAGAAGTGGCGCATCCATTAGATGCGCCAATCCTGGTGCTTCGCCCCAGCTCATCCCGCGCCCTGGTGCGGTGGCAAACGGGGTAATATATGGGGTTAATACCAGATGTGTAATGTCACCTGGCATCAAGCCCTGGGGTTGGTGAGGTCAGGCGTCTATCAGATACCCGACATCACCAACCCAGTCAGTAATAAAAAAAAATAGACGACAAACACATTTTTATTTGAAAAAACACTCCCCAAAACATTCCCTCTTTAACCAATTTATTAGAAAGAAAAACAAATCCAGGTCTGGTGTAATCCAAGGGGTTGCCATGACGATCCACACTGTCCCAGTCAATGAAGAGCAGGATGTTCCCCATTGGCTGGGAGAGCAGTGCAGTGACCTGAGCTAACATCAATGGGTCAGCCCAGGTCACTGCAGGGGATGACAAGTGCTGCTGTCAGCGAGGTACATTACCTGCGCTGATCTCCAGCACACTGACAGCCCCTGTCACTGAGTTCAATGACCGCCACCTTCACAGCCAAGTATCGCGAGAGGCCCGTGACGTCACCGCTAGTCAGTCTCGGGTCAGAAGCGAGAGGTGATGTGACAAGCGGCGGCCATGGAGGACAGTGACAGCGCTGAGGTCGGGATGGCGGGACTTCATCACCGCAGGTAAGCCGAGCGGGACCATGTGTGTGTGTGTGTGTGTGTGTGTATGTATGTATGTGTACATGCCGCGGGCAGGAGGGGGCGGAGCGAGCTGAGCGGGGAAGTGTGGGCTTCCTGCACGTAACTAGGATAAACATCGGGTTACTAACCAAAGCGCTTTGGTTGGATACCCGATGTTTATCTTGGTTACCAGCTTCTGGCAGGCTGCCAGCGATGGCTCCTGCACACTGTAGCTGTAAAAAGCCCTGCTTTTTGCTGCTAGAACCGTTCTCGAACGTATCTAGAACTATCGAGCTTTTGCAAAAAGCTCGAGTTCTAGTTCGATCTCGAACAGCCCCCAAAATCACTCGAGCCTAGAACTGGAGAACCTTGAACCTAGAACCGCGCTCAACTCTATTCATCGTTCCCGAGGCAGCACACATCGCTCCGTGTGACACCCCGGGAATGATGAACTGCAGCTTACCTGCGGCCGCCGGCAATGCGGAAGAAAGGAGGTGGGCGGGATGTTTACGTCCCACTCATCTCCGCCCCCCCGCTTCTATTGGCTGGCCGTTGTGTGACGTCGCTGTGACGCTGAACGTCCCTCCCCCTTCAGGAAGTGGATGTTCGCCGCCCACAGAGAGGTCATTCGGGAGGTAAGTACATGTGACGGGGGTTACTGACTTTGTGCACCACGGGCAACAAATTGCCCGTTCCGCACAAACGAAGGGGGCGGGTACAATCGCACGAGATATCAACGCGTGTAAAACAGCCTTAAGGGGAAGGTAGAGATTGAGAGATGTTTCTCCCATTTCGTCATATATGGGAGTTTTTGATTCTGAAAAGGAGTGTTTAGTGACTTATGCGCATTGGAAAAGCCTTTAGATTTAATAAAACGTTCAAATAAAGAATTTTGAGAAGATAAGACCGACAAAGACTCTACAAATATAGGATTATTAGATAGAAAATGTTTAATCTGAAGATATTGGTAGAAAAATGTATTTAAAGAAGGAAATTTGGATCGAATACTAGTAAAGGAGGGAAGGGAAGTTCCATCTAATTAGTCTGCAATGGAATGAATCCCCGCACCCTCTCTACGGGAAAGATTTAAATAATGTATATGACCCTCAATAGAGCTTGGCGAGATGTCATGAATAGAGATGAGCGCGGTTCGTGGTTCTCCAGTTCGCGGTTCGAGTGATTTTGGGGGCTGTTCTAGATCGAACTAGAACTCGAGCTTTTTGCTAAAGCTCGATAGTTCTAGTTACGTTCGAGAACGGTTCTAGCAGCAAAAATCAATGCTAATTACTAGCTGGCTTTCCGCTGTAATAGTGTAAGTCACTCTGTGACTCACACTATTATGAAATTTCAGCATATAGTGTGCGGGAACAGCGCATTCAGATCACTGCTGCTGGGATAATGGCGATCACCATTTTTTTTTTTTCCTTGTCTTCCTTCCCTAAGCGCACGCGTGTAGTGGGGCTGGCCAGCATGTCAGCCAATCCCAGACACACACACAGCTAAGTGGACTTTTAGCCATAGAAGCAACGGCATGTGTGATAGGATGTCCATGTCACATGTCCCTGCATTATAAAAACGGGTATCTGCCCGTCAGGACGCCATTATCTGCCTTCTGCGTCTGGGTGTCAGTCACCGCTGGCGTAGCTCCTGTCTCCGATACTGCTGTGTACGCTCTACACACAGCGCTATACAAAATAGGGATAGAAGTTTCTTTTAGCCCTTGTAAGGGCTAATAACAGCAGGCTCAGAGCCATAGGTGACAGTCAGGTCCATGGAAAGAGGTTTTAACAGCTACAGATAAGAGCGTCTGTGTAGCTAAGGTCAGGGACTTCCTCACTGCATTTCACCATTAGGAGGGATAGAAATTGAGGCTTCCTTTCCTCTACACAGACCCACAACCCTGCCACTGTACCCTCCAGCCCTTTGCACACTCAAGCTCATTGTTACTAAGCCATTATACTAGCAAACACTGAGGAAACTTAGTGGCATCCTAAAAGTGGCTGTTGTACTCCATTTTTGCCCCACTGGTGCCAAGCTATTTGCAGCACCACTGCATTGCAGACTCAAACTCATTGTTACTAAGCCATTATACTAGCAAACACTGAGTAAACTTAGTAGCATCCTAAAAGTGGCTGTTGGACTTCCATTATTGTCCCACTGGTGCAAAGCTATTTGCACAACCACTGCATTGCACACTGAAACTCATTGTTACTAAGCCATTCTAATAGCATACTATGCTGCCAGTTTAAGGGCCGTAGTTGCATTGTCAGGGATAGTTATTGTTGTTTATTCTGCTGTTAATAAAGCTAGACCACCGCTACAATCTACACCACCTCTCAATTTTTACTACCATATTTTAAGTGCACAATCTTGTCGCAATCAAAATGAGTTGCAAAATGACAGATTCTGGTGGAAAGGGGAAGAGGCGTGTTGGAAAAGGAAAAAAAGGGTTTGTCCGTGGGGAAGGTAGCAAAGCTCCATTAACATCTGCTGAAGATAGACCATCTTCCAGCAAAAGTAAGATGTCTACTACTTAACGTGGACAATCCGATGTGCTCCCTTTTTTACGGACACGAACAACTGGAACAAAGGTAGATGATGGCCAAAAAAAGAAAATGCTTGAATGGATCTCAAGTGGTCCAACAAGTGCCCTCTCTGCCACCTCAACTACCGCATCCAAAAAACACCAGTCCTCTGAGTTGTCATCCCAATCACACTTGCTTTCTTCCAGCTCTGAAGTCTCCATCCGCCCTGCACAGTATGGTGGAACTGAGATGGCTGAGTCTGCAGAGCTGTTCAGTCACACTATAGCCTGAGAATCAGAGGTCTTCTCCCAAGCTACAGTGAGTACAGACCAGGAAATGGTCTGCAGTGATGCCCAGAACCTTTGTGACTCTGATTCAGGTTGTGAGGACCAAGTTTCTGAGCATAATGTTGACCCTTATTCACAAACTGTAACACCTGTTGTTATAGACAATGAGGAACATACTGATGACGATGAGACGCAGATACCAGATTGGGATGACAACTTAAATATTGGTTCACAACAGGAAGAGGCTCGGTCTGAGGGTGAGGGGAGTGCAAACACAACGCTTGATGAGGAAGTTCTAGATCCCACCTACTGTCAACCCACAGTCAGGCACTCGAGGAGGTCATCAGAGGCGGTGGAGGAAAATGCTACTGACGACGAAGTTACCTTGCGCCTTCCTGGACAGAGAAGTAGTACTGGTAGCACGTCTACAACTGCATCCTCAGCCACCACTCTGCCTCTGAGCACTAGTCAGGGGGGCTCAGCAGGTCGCATGCCCTCTAAGCCTTGCCTAGCCTGGACCTTTTTTGACATAGAAAAAGATCGCCCATATCATATGATATGGAAAATTTGTCGTGATTCTGTTAGTAGAGGGCAAAACCTCAGGAGTTTGTCTTCTTCTTCCATGAATCGTCCCATGAATAAATATCATATGTCCCAGTGGGAAGCTCACCGTGCTGCAATGTGGTCTAGAGGAGCGAACCATCCACCGCCTGCCCCTTCAAGTGCATCCGCGCACTCTTCATCTTCTAGGACTGTGGGGACAGCTGTCACACCTGGTTTTGCACGCACAACTTCCACCACTGTAACCGCAACAGGCAGTTTGCTTGGTAGGTCGTCATTTGGTTTGGAAGGGGAAACAAGTGCGTGTGTACAGCTCTCTCAGACATCGATAGCATCAACGTTGGATGAAGGCAACATCATGTCTACGCCTGCACTTTCCTCACAAACCTGCTTTTTTTCAGGGACACCCTACTCACCACCGTCTACACACAGCAGCCAGATCTCTGTCCCTCAGATGTGGACAAATAAAAGTCCATTTCCTGTGACCCATGACAAAGCTAAGAGGTTGACTTTATCCCTCTGTAAGCTCTTGGCTACCGAAATGCTGCCTTTCCGCCTGGTGGACAAACAGGATTTTAGAGACCTTATGTCTGTCGCTGTGCCCCAGTACCAGATGCCCAGTCGCCACTACTTCTCTAAGAAAGGTAT
This sequence comes from Anomaloglossus baeobatrachus, assembly GCF_048569485.1. NCBI lineage: Eukaryota > Metazoa > Chordata > Amphibia > Anura > Aromobatidae > Anomaloglossus > Anomaloglossus baeobatrachus. The sequence goes on along the minus strand of NC_134354.1, from coordinate 105,099,572 downwards.
GCCTGCGCTACACCAGCATGTCGCACACAACATCACCGCTTCCTTGAGAAACTCTGTGTGTGAACGGTTGCATTTCACCACCAATATTTGGACCAGTAAGCATGGACAGGGGCGTTACATGTCGCTGACTGGGCACTGGGTAACTATGGTGATAGATTGTGAAGGGTCTGCTGCACAAGTCTTGCCATCCCCACGACTTGTGTGTCAATCCTCTGTCTGTCCAAGTTCTGCCACTGCTTCTGTCTCCTCCACCTCGTCTGGGTCCTCCACCTTTGCCCCAAGCCTGCCTGGTCAGGCCACCAGCGTTCTAACTGCGCAGAAGGAATCACGCACCCCTCATTGCTATGCTGGCAGCAGAGCGCAACGGCATCAGGCGGTCTTTAGCTTGTCTTGGAAATAAGAGTCACACAGCGGCTGAGTTGTGGGCAGCACTGGAGACTGAGTTTGGTAAATGGTTGTCTCCACTCAACCTGCAGCCTGGTAAGGCCATGTGCGACAATGCTGCAAACCTGGGTGCGGCCCTTCGCCTGGGCAAGGTGACACACGTGCCTTGTATGGCTCACGTGTTGAACCTTGTTGTCCAGCAATTTTTAACACACTATCCCAGCCTAGATGGCCTTCTGAACAGGGCACGAAAACGGTCTGCTCACTTCCGCCGTTCAACCACCGCTGCTGAGCGACTTGCATCGCTCCAGAAGTCTTTCGGCCTGCCGGTTCATCGCCTGAAATGCAATGTGCCGACACGCTGGAATTTGACTCTCCACATGTTACAGCGAATGTGGCAGCACCGTCGAACCCTGGTGCAATACATCATGACGTATAGCCTGGGCCAACGAGATGCAGAGGTGGGGCAGATCACCCTGATGGAATGGTCTCAGATCAAGGACCTATGCACCCTTCTGCACAGTTTCGACATGGCGACGAATATGTTTAGCGCTGACAATGCCATTATCAGCATGACAATTCCAGTCATTTACATGCTGGAGCACACGCTACACACTATTCGGAATAAGGGGGTGGGACAACAGGAAGGGGAGGAACTACAGGAGGATTCATATGCGCAAGAGACAACAACATCACCAAGGTCCAGACGTTCATCATCACCAACGCGGCAGGCATGGGACCATGGGGGACAGGGTCGTCCTCCATTTCTTCATGTTCTCCTGCACCTTCCTCAACATTTCGCCTGCTACCAAGGGCGCATGGTAGCAGGCGAAATGTTGAGGAAGGTGCAGGAGAACATGAAGAAATGGAGGACGAACTGTCAATGGACATGGAAGACTCAGCAGATGAGGGAGACCTTGGTCAAATTTCAGTTGAAAGAGGTTGGGGGGAGATGTCAGAGGAAGAAAGAACGGTTAGCACCTCTATGCCACAAACACAGCGTGGACCTGGTCTGCATGGCTGTGCAAGACACATGAGCGCCTTCTTGCTGCACTACCTCCAACATGACCCTCGTATTGTCAATATTAGAAGTGATGATGAGTACTGGCTTGCCACACTATTAGATCCCCGGTACAAGTCCAAATTTTGTGACATAATTCCAGTCATAGAAAGGGACGCACGTATGCAGGAGTATCAGCAGAAGCTGTTACTCGATCTTAGCTCGGCTTTTCCACCAAACAACCATGGTGCACGGAGTGAATCTCCCAGTTGTAACTTGACAAACATGGGACGGTCTCGTCATCTTCAACAGTCTACCCGTACCAGTAGCACCATATCTGGTGTTGGTAACAGCAATTTTGTTGAATCTTTTCATAATTTTTTTAGACCGTCCTTTGCAAGGCCACCAGAGACAACAAGTCTGACACATAGTCAACGGCTGGAGAGGATGATACAGGAGTATCTCCAAATGAACATCGATGCCATGACTTTGCAAATGGAGCCTTGCTCATTTTGGGCTTCAAATCTTGAAAAATGGCCAGAGCTCTCCACTTACGCCTTGGAGATTTTGTCGTGTCTAGCTGCCAGTGTTGTCTCTGAATGTGTCTTCAGTGCTGCTGGGTGTGTGCTGACAGATAAGCGCACGCGTCTGTCCAGTGACAATGTGGACAGACTAATGTTCATCAAAATGAACAAGTCATGGATCCACAAGGAGATTACTACTCCTGTGTCATCCTGGGGAGAGTAAATGCTTGTGGATTTGGAATGTTCTTGATGCAAATCTAGCTGTGAAGTGTACAACTGGGGCACAAGTGCTGCCACTGAAGGGGTGGGTGTGTGTGGGGCCCAATTTTTGGAAAAAAAGGAGACTCCGCTTGGAGTAACCCTTGTTTGCTGTGTTGTTTAAAAGGAGCCAAGATGAACAAGTCCTGGTTCAGCAAAGACTTTGCTAACTACCCCGGGGTCATCCTGGGGACGGTTAAGGATGGTGTACTTTTGAATGTGCTTGATGGAAATCTAACTGTAAAGTGTACAACTGGGGCACAAGTGCTGCCACTGAAGGGGTGTGTGTGTGGCCAAATTTTTGGAAAAAAGGGGAGACTCCGCTTGGAGTAACCCTTGCTTACATTGTTTTCAAAAATGATCCAAGATGAACAGAGCTGGGATCAGGAAAGACTTAGCTACCTACCCCAGTGTCATCCTGGGGACGGTTAAGTATGGCGTATTTTTGAATGTGCTTGATGCAAATCTACCTGTGAAGTGTACAACTGGGGCACAAGTGCTGCCACTGAAGGGGTGTGTGTGGCCCAATTTTTGGAAAAAAAGGGAGACTCCGCTTGGAGTAACCCTTGCTTACATTGTTTTTAAAAATGATCCAAGATGAACAGAGCTGGGATCAGGAAAGACTTAGCTACCTACCCCGGTGTCATCCTGGGGACGGTTAAGTATGGTGTATTTTTAAATGTGCTTGATGCAAATCTAACTGTGAAGTGTAAAACTGGGGCACAAGTGCTGCCACTGAAGGGGTGGGTGTGTGTGGGGCCCAATTTTTGGAAAAAGGGAGACTCCGCTTGGAGTAACCCTTGCTTGCTGTGTTTTTTAAAAGGAGCCAAGATGAACAAGTCATGGTTCAGCAAAGACTTTGCTACCTACCCCGGTGTCATCCTGGGGACGGTTAAGTATGGCGTATTTTTTAATGTGCTTGATGCAAATCTAGCTGTGAAGTGTACAACTGGGGCACAAGTGCTGCCACTGAAGGGGTGTGTGTGTGTGTGGCGCAATTTTTGGAAAAAAGGGAGACTCCGCTTGGAGTAACCTTGCGGTGTTTTACATGATTTTAGAAGGGCATGCCATGCCTATATCTGTGTCTCATCCTCTTTTCCTTGTAACGCTGTTTTGTTTTCGCATGAGAATTTGTTCTTGTCACTTTCCCATGTGTTTGTGTTGTGTTGTGAGTTGTTTGTCACCTTTTGGACACCTTTGAGGGTGTTTTCTAGGTGTTTTTATGTGTTTGTGATTGCCTCCCATTGTTTCCTATGCGGTTCGAGTGGTTCGCCGAACCGAACTCGAACGAGACCTCCGTTCGGCGAACCGAACTCGAGCCGAACCACGGCCGATTCGCTCATCTCTGGTCATGAAGCCGAATCCGCAACCCTTTAAAATAGTTCCTGGATAGTAACTTCCATCGTAGACAGATGATGATGGACAGGTGACTAAAGGCCGCTTTACACGCTATGACATGGCTAAAGCGATGTAGTTGGGGGTCACGGATTTTGTGACGCAAATCCGGCCGCGTTAGCGATGTCATTGCGTGTGACAGCTATTAGCGATTTTGAATCGTTGCAAAAACGTTCGAAATCACTAATCGGTGCCATCCCCCTCTTATCTCAATTATTGATGCTGCTGCAGGACGCAGGTTGTTCGTCGTTCCTGTGGCAGCACATATCGCTATGTGTGACACCGCAGGAACGAGGAACCTCACTTTACCTGCGTCCCGCCAGCAATGAGGAAGGAAGAAGGTGGGCGGGATGTTTGGCCTGCTTATCTCCGCCCCTCCGTTTTGATTGGGCGGCCGCTTAGTGACGTCGCTGTGACGCCGAACAAACCGCCCCCTTAGAAAAGAGGCGGTACGCCGGTCGCAGCGACGCCGCTATGCAGGTAAATCCATCTGACGGTCCGCGCGATTTTGTGTGCCACAGGCAGCGATATGCCCGTGATGCACAAACAATGGGGGTGGTTATGCACGCTAGTGATCTCGCTAGCGAGATCACAGCGTCTAAAGCGGCCTTAAGACTACTTTCACACATCAGTTTTTTGCCTACAGGCCCAATCCGGTTTGTGCTTGATGCAATGGATCCGCTGCAGATTGTGGTAAAACTGATGCAACGGATCCAGTAAAAAAACATATCCGTTCAATCGGGATGAGCCGAGTAGAGTCCTTAGACTGTTGCATCTAATGAATGCGGCATTTCCGGGCAGCTGCTGTCTGATATTTTTAGGCTGGGGGGGCTCCCTATAACGTGGGGCTCCCCTTCCTCAGAATACCAGCCCTCAGCCGAGTGGCTTTACCTTGGCTGGTATCAAAATTGGGGGGACCGCACGATTTTTTTTTAAATTATTTAATTATTTATTTTACTGCGAGAATTAGACCCGCCCGCCGGCGGCTGTGATTGGTTGCAGTGAGACAGCTGGCACTCAGTGTGGGGGCGTGTCTGACTGCAACCAATCATAGGTGCCGGTGGGTGAGGGAAGCAGGGAATACGAGATGGAATAATGAGCGGCCGGCCTTTTCAAAGCAGGAGAAGCCGCAGGAACTTTGTGACAGCTGTGCAGCGCTACGCCAAGATAGGGGGTGAGAAGGAGAGACCGACAGAGAGAGACACAGAGATTGACAGAGAGAGAAAGAGAGAGATATTGTCTAACCAGAAAGGAATTTGCACATCTGAGCATGCTCAGTTAAAAAATCCGGATCCGTCGGTAGAATCTGTTTTTTTCCACATTACGACAGATCCGGCCCTATAGGCTTTCATTTTACAACACGCCGCACGGCGCCGGATACGGCGCGGTACGGTTTTTTACCGCTGACAAAAAACGTTCCCTTGTGCGTCCTTTCCGGCAGCCAGACACAGACATTTCGCCACATGAAACGCGATGCCATGCATCACAATCCGGCGCCAATACAAGTCTATGACGAAAAAAATGTTTTATCTGCAAATCGCCGGATTGTGCCTGATGGCAAAAACCGGATGTGTGAAAGAGGCCTTGGCCAAATATTCCACTCCAAGCATATGGCTTGTTGAGTTTAACTTAGCTACCTAGCTTTTCAATCTGCAACAAATTTGCAATAAATATTCTTATTCCTAGAAAAAAAAAAGAAACAATGTGTAATTTCTTATTTAGATCTGTATTATGGTGACTAAGGACTATTGCTGAGAAAGGTACAGAACTTAAAATAATATATATAAAACATTCAAGATGTAAAAATTCTTTAAATGTTATATTTTTAATAACCAACTCTACAAGTAAAGGTAGTAAAACAAGTGGCAATTATTGTGCTCCAGCAGGTATACATGTAGCAGAGGTGAATTGGTCATCTGGCTCAGCTGGTCTTTACATTATGATGTCTGTGGTTTTCCATATGACAGTATGTAAACCTGCCATATTGTCTTCACTTGAGTTATTACTGTGCAGAAAGAGTTAAGTGACAAATTAATCAATGCCACATCTCTTACTTAATCTTTCTCCTTCCTTTCTTTTCTCGTTATTCGTTTTATCTCTTTTTCTTCATCACTGTCTCTATTTCCCTGAATGTCTTTCCCCCTCCTTTGCATCTTCCTTCCAATCTACGGGGTACTTTGCACGCTGCGACATCGCTAGCCGATGATAGCGATGCCGAGCGCGATAGTCCCCGCCCCCGTCGCAGATGTGATATCTTGTGATAGCTGCCGTAGCGAACATTATCGCTACGCCAGCTTCACACGCACTTACCTGCCCTGCGACGTCACTCTGGCCGGTGACCCGCCTCCTACCCAAGGGGGCAGGTCGTGCGGCGTTACAGCAACGTCACACGGCAGGCGGCCAATAGAAGCGGAGGGGCGGAGATGAGTGAGACGTAAGCATCCCGCCCACCTCCTTCCTACCTCATTGCAGGCGGGACGCAGGTAAGGAGATGTTCCTCGCTCCTGCGGCTTCACACACAGCGATGTGCGCTGCCGCAGGAACGAGGAACAACATCGTACCTGTCGCTGCAGCGAAATTATGAAAATGACCGACACTACACAGATCACCGATTTTCGAGCTTATCGGTGCTTCTAGGCTTTACACGTTGCAACGTCATTACCGGCGCCGGATGTCCGTCACTTTCGATTTGACCCCGACGACATCGCAGTAGCGATGTCGCAATGTGCAAAGTACCCCTACCTCTCTTGATCACTCTTCTTAGCCATCCATACCTTTTCTTTAAATTTGGTTAAGAACTCTTAATTTCTTATTAAAAAAATAGTCAATGCAATATAGTGACATGCCAGTAAAACCCTTGACAGTTTGCAGTTCATATCCATAGGGCCACCCATAGATATCGCAAATACATCTCGTGGCGCAGTTGAAAAGCATGTTTTATTTGTAAAAGTTGGGTCTTGGGTCACACATCTTGGAACATTAGAAAAGAGAAAAAAATACTCATCAGTGGAGACTAGGGCTACATGGAGGAAGAAACCAGCTGGTCACCGGTGAGGCATAGTCCAAATTGATAAGGAGAAAAAAAATCTAGCAATCCAACAAAAAAATAAAAGAAAAAAATCTTTATTTCAAGGTCCTGGGTAAAATGCCATAAGACAGATATTAAAAACAGAGCATATGACGCGTTTTGGATCGCACAGGATCCTTACTCATATCTCAAGATATGACTAATTGGATGTAAGGCTCGGCTGCCCCGTCCTGTAATCTCCTGTTTATTAAAATAATTGTGATATTGTATTTCAGTGTGTAATGTGGTCACCTAGTGGTCTGGTTTTGAATAACTTCCCTGGTTCCTGCTAGGTAGAGACAGAAGCCGGTTTCACACATCCGGCATTTCTCCACTTTGTCGGATCCGGTGCGCTCTCGTACAGTGTATACATTACAATCGCCGCGCTGCAACTTCCTGGTCACATGCTCCGGTCACATGACAGTATGTGACCGGAGCTTCTTGCGCGGCCATTGTACTGTATACACTGTACGGGAGCGCGCCGGATCCGACAAAGTGGAGAAAAGCCGGATGTGTGAAACCTGCCTTAAGGGTTTATTAGACAACCTCTCAGGGGTGGAGTTTTAGTAAGCAAAAGATAGGCAGCAACCGTTGATCGCATACACGTCGTTCATTTACTAAAAATTGCACGTCCGGTTGTTCAATGTTCCCGTGGCAGAACACATCGCTGTCTGTGACACCCCGGGAACGATGAACACATCTTACCTGCGTCCCGACGGAAATGCTGAAGGAAGGAGGTGGGCGGGATGTTTACGTCCCGCTCATTTCCGGCCCTCCGCTTCTCTTGGGTGGCCACTGTGTGACGTTGCTGTGACACCGAACGTCCCTCCCCCTTCAGGAAGTGGTTGTTCACTGCCCACATCGAGGTTGTATGGAAGGTAAGTAAGTACGTGTGACGGAATTTAATTGTTTATGTGACACGGGCAACAAATTGAACGTGCCGCACATACGATGGAGGCGTGTCACATCGCATACGAGATCGCATGTGTAATTGTAACGTGTAAAGCACGCTTTAGTAGTGGAAGAGAAGGAAACCAGTAAAGCTGCATCTGTGGGAGGTGTGTCGAAATTTGTGAACCCAAGTGAATTCGGCCGGACCCTCTGGTTCAACCCTGGCCCTGGATAGGAAGGAAAAAACTAGACAAAGTTCCCGATCATCCACATATACCAGGTTAGGATTCAAAGGAGCCCGTCCCTGGGGAAAGGAGCTGCCATTCCCTGATGTCCCACAGAAGTCCACATTAACGGAGTTTGAGGCAAAATAGGACCCATACCACATAGTGAAGAAGCTCTGTCCCGTGGGTGGGACGGGACAGGATTGCTAAGGACTATTTAATTTCACTGTGTAGTTTCATGAAGTTATATGGGAAAATGAGAGTACCAGAACCAGGGAATCAGTGTGCGCTTAAAGTGTTAATGATGGAAAATTGTGCTTTCCCCAGCAGCATTCAAAAAATGTGCCCATAATGTTCTTGTTCAGCAAATGTGATTTGACCAGTAAAGAACTATTTATTAATAAACTTGGACTTGTCAGAAGTGAGCGTGAAAAAATGTGACCCCCTATAACCCTTTGTACTGTAGCGGTGGCCGGGGCATGGACTGACCATGAAGGGTGTGCAGCAGCCAGGGTTCACCCTCGCCCCCAACTATAACAGCCCCATGACACCCCTTCATCAGTCACACACATACTATACATTACCACATTTTTCAGTTCCTGATCGGGATCTGAACGGAGGCTGCAATCACTGATCAGCTAAAGGACCTTCTACAAAGTTAACTTTAGGACCTTTCAGGCCATGTGACTGATCACATGACTCAAAAGGTCCTAAAATTAAATGGAGTTAAACGGTCAGAAGGTCCTTTAGTCTCTGTTCAGATCCCGGTAGCTTCTTCTCCTGCTCTGCACCAATCACATAGATCATTGTGATCACATAGATCATTGTGCGGCAGGTGGAGGGAGGGCATCTCCCTGTGATCGGGGAGGATGCAGTGTCAGCATTCTCCTCCATTGCAGGAATGTGCCTCCAGGATACAAACGCACACACTTTATAGTAGGAGCTTTTCTTGTTAAAAAGTGTGTTTTATAGTTCAAAAAATATGGTATACAATTTTTAAATATTTAAAAAAAAAACAAACAAAAAAAAAAACGTAAAAACACCCTCCTCAAAATACCATTTTGCCTAGTAATTTTTTTTTTTAAATCTGTAAAAAAATAACTGCAGCCTAAAATATCATATATTTGCAAGTGCCGTATTCGTAACTATATTATTGTTTTAGTATGTTGTAGCCTAATGATAGGAGGTCAAAGTGCACAGCACATTCCACATAGAGAGAAATAAAGGCTTAATTTGGATTGTGTTGCACTAGTAAACTAGTGAAGAACATTGAAAATGGGAGTGGTGGTCAGCCTGTGAATAATAATCTGAATATGCAATGAGATAGCGAAGTTACAATAAAAGAGCCAGCACTGCTTGAGAATGGCATGCAACAAATAAAAAGTGTAAATTCACAAATCTGTACACAAATCTAATACACAACTTTATTATAATGCAAAATGAGATTTTTAGCAAACAATTGGTCAATTTTTTGAGCCACCCCTGCCACGTCACGTGATGACTCCTGTAGCTCACATGACTCAGGTCCTTTAACCAGCAGCCGAATACTGCAGGTTACAAGACATCAACATTTCTCCCAATCTGAGCGATGCTACTCTGATCGGGAAAAATAAATGAGCTAATCGCTATAGCCCCCTAGGGGGACTAGTAAAGTAAAAAAAAAAGTTTTGAAAAATTAAAAATAAAACAAATAAAAGTTCAAATCACCCCCCTTTCACCCCATTGAAAATTAAAGGATTAAAAAATAAAATATATACACACATTTGGTATCGCCACATTCAGAAATGCCTGATCTATCAAAATATAAAATCAATTAATCTGATTGTTAAACGGCATAGCGGCAAAAAAATGCCAAACACAATAATTACGTTTTTTGTTAGCCGCATATTTTGCGTTAAATGCAATAACAGGCAATTAAAATGTAGCATTGGTGCAAAAATGGTACTGTTAAAGACATCAGCCCAAGACGCAAAAAATAAGCAGTCACTCAGCCATAAATTCCGAAAAATGAGAACGCTACGGGTCACGGAAAATGGCGCAAAACGTACACCGCTTTTTTTGTATAAACTTCTGATTTATTTTAACCCCTTAGATAAAAGTAAACCTATTCATGTTTGGTGTCTACAAACTTGCACCAACCTGAGGCATCACAAAAATAACATCAGTTTTACCATATAGTGAACACAATGAATAAAATATCTCAAAAACAATAGTGCCATCGCACTTTTTTTTTATAATTTTTCCGCATTTGGAATTTTTTTTGCCATTTTCTAGTACACTATATGGTAAAACTCATGACTTCATTTAAAAGTACAACTCGTTCTGCAAAAAAACAAGCCTTCACATGACCATATTGACTGAAAAATAAAAAAGCTACATCTTTCGGAAGAAGAATGGCAAAAAGAAACCAAATGGAAAGCGCAAAATCGGCCAGTCATGAAGGGGTTAATAACACCAGCCCATAGGAGTGCCTCACCTTCACCTTGCTGACATTTGATTCGAAGTGGATGTGTGTGTCTGTTACTGATCCAGCCACAGGCCCATGCATCTGGTCCGTCAAGAGTCACTCACATGTCATCAGTAAAGATAGGCGAACCTGCAGATAATAAGATTCGGGTCCTGCTGGACTTTAAAATAAAGCTCAGTTTGAGACCAGACTTGAAAGCGAACAGCTGCCTGGACACCAAACCCCAATGCACCCCCAGCCTAAAAATAATAGCCTGCAGCCACCCTGGAATTGTCCCATCCATTAGATGCGACAATTTTGGCCATTAACCCGGCTTATCCCAATTGCCCTGGTGCGGTGACAATTGAGGGAATATAAGGGGTTAATAACAGCTGTGATTTGTCAAAAAGCACAGCTGTCATAAAGCCCGAGGTCAGTAATTGGGAGGGGTCTATGAGACCCCCTATTACTTCCCCTGTAAGTAAAAAAAATAAAGACAAAACACACAAACAAAAATCCTTTATTTAAAAAAAAAAACAAATGAACAACTTCTTCCTCTAATTTATTAACTCCCCAAACACCAGTTCGATGTAATCCACAAAAGGTCCCACGACGATTCTGGCTCTGCTACATCTAATGTCGCAGTGCACGGTCACATTAGAAAATGTGACTGCTCTCTGTGGCTCCAGGGACACACTGACGGAGCCACAGCTGTGACTATTGATGTCATTGAGTTCACCTGAGGCCACCGCTGGATGTACCCACGGTACCCAAGGTGTGACCTCAGGTGAACTGACTTAAAGTGAACTCATTGAACTCAGTGACCTCACCTCAGTGGAAGTCATTGAACTCAATGTAGGATTGCTGGATCAGACAATGTGTGTACTTAAGCATTTGGCAGCATACATATCTGTATCAAAACTGCATCACCTGGCAAAATACCATACCAAAAATACATCAAAACACATGATACTGAAATGAATGATTTTTATGTGTAAAAGATGTCCAAAGCCAGAAAAATTATAAATAAATGCTAGTTAGATAGGTACATAGAAAATAGATACAGTAGACAGAGAGATAGCTAGATAGCTAATATAGAGATACATAACATAGATAGATAGATAGATAGATAGATAGATAAAGAGAGAGATAGCTAGATAGCTTTTATAATAATTAGAAGAGTTAATAAATAATTTACTAAAAAATAAAATGACGTTGGATTCCCCCTAATTCTCATAACCAGCAGATACAGCAGCAACTGCGGGATACAACCCTCAGCTGTCCACTATCCCTTGGCTTGTTTTGAAAAATAAAGAGGATCCCAAGCTGATTTTTTTTTATTATTTTCAAAAATATTTTTAAATAATAGGGTAGGGTCCCCCATTTTTTTTTAAAACCAGCCATGGGATAGCAGATAACTCAGGGCTGATATTTTTAGGCTGGGAAGGACCATAGTCATTTGGCACTTCTCAGCCTAAAAATAGCAGCTCGCAGTCACCCCAGAAGTATCGCATCTATTAAAAGCGCAAAATCTGGTGCTGTACTCAGCTCTTCCAATTGCACTGGTGCAGTAGCAAACAAAGTAATATATGGGGATGATACTAGCTGTGAATTGCCAGCTGGCATCAAGCCCTAGTATTAATAATGGGTGGGCATCTATCAGACACCCCCATTACTAATTCAGTAATGAAAAATAGAAAAAAAATATTTTATTTGAACAAACACCCCCCAGTCTTTGTTTAACAATTTATTAAAAATGTATTTTAAAAAAAAAGTCCGCCATAATCTATAGCGATGTTCCACGATGTTCCCCTAAAGCGAATCTAACAGACGTAAAAAGAGAAAATGATTAAAGAAATAAAGACAAAAGACACCCTCATTCACCAATTTATTTCCCAGAAAAAGCCCTAATCCAAGGTCCGCCGTAACCCAAAAGGGGTCCCACGATGTCCAAAACTCAGTGTCCCAGCCAATGAAGAACAGATCATTCCTCATTGGTTGAGAGAGCAGCCACTGCAGCCTCACAGACTGCTGTGTAAGATCCATGGCTGTGAACTAAGACGACTCCATGAGGTCACTGCAAGTCACAGCAGTGGGTCACACAGTAGTGTTTGCACCATGATGATAAGTGACGTCATGAGTTCACCCCAAGTCAGTGCCTGCAACAATTCTCATGCCAAGTATCATGAGAGGGCTCTCATGAGTTTGCCGAAGTTCATTGCCATGAGCTCTCCCTCTCCTTGGCGTGAGAACCAGCACAGGCATTTTGGCTTACACATGTACATTTTGGCAAACTGCAGTCTAGCTTTATTATGTCTCTGCCTCAGCAGTGGCGTCCTTCTGGGTCTCTTGCCATAGTGTTTCATTTCATTCAAATGTCGATGGATAGCTTGTGCTGACACTGATACACCTTGAGCCTGTAGGGCAGCTTGAATTTCTTTGGAACTTGATTGGGTCTACTAATCCACTATGCAGATATACGCTCCGTTGCAAAAAAATCATCATTTTTTCTCTGTTGTGCACATCCAGTAAGATTAGTTGTGGATTGTAAACATTCTGATTATGTTGAGTGCCGTGGACAAAGGAACATAAAGATCTCTGGAGATGGACTTATAACCTAGAGATTGTTGATATTTTTAAACAATTTGTCATGGCCTCAGACAGTTCTCCTCCTATTTCTGTTCACCATGCTTAGTATGACACATACAGACACACAATGCAAAGATTGAGTCAACTTCTCCCCTTTTTATCTGGTTTTAACTGTGATTTTCATATTGCCCACATCTGCTATTTGCGACATCATTTGCTTGATACAAAGTTGTTTACCTACAATTTTAGAAAGGTACCAACAATTTTGCCTGGACCATTTTGGGGGTTTTGTGTGAAATTATGTCCAATTTGCCTTTCTTCTTTTTTGTGTTGTTCCAATATACACAAAGGAAATAAACATGTATAACAAAACAGGGGTGATTGCAATTATTTTCTGGGAGAAATACTTCCTTTTCTGGAGCAATTTTAAGGGTGCCAATACTTTCGGTCATGACTAAATTTAACTTTAACAATATGTAAATTGTTTTCAAGCCTATGTAAATTTTTTTTGCAAATAGCGATGGAGGCTGACCTGCTGCTGTATTAATGAAAATATGTCCATTACAAGATGTCTGCATTGCTTCTATTCTTTTTCGGCACAATTTATATTAGTGAAGAATGATGAAAAGATTGTAAAGAGTTATTCAGATTTCACGTCATATACTGTATCTCATGCACACCAAGCCTGTAGCATCGAGCTTGTGTAATAGTGGGCTGAGTCTATTGTTTTCTAGCTACAAAAGGGGGCAATAATTTTAATATTCTGATAATTGTTCTTACACTATAAATGTTACAAAGCGCATTTCACTTCATGCCTATAATGATAATGTCTTTCTGATTGTGTACATTATAGAAGCCATTTGGGTATTCCGCTAGTTGTATGCTTTGTATTCTCAACAAAATGTTATGTATGTTTATATAATCACCTTCTTATCTGTGAATGTTAATAGGCGGATTTCTCTCTTAAATTATACAGTGAGCTGGTATGCCCAGCACCTTCCCATAGGCAATTTTATTGAGATGTATACCCTAGCTTTCTGCATCAATCATACAAAGCTGATCCTTTGATATTAGAGCTCATCAGATGGATTTACTCTTTATTTATTTTTTCTCTCAAGTCTCCAATGTATAGTAGTGAGATTGTGTTTAGCTATATACTGTAGATTCCACAATGTTTACATTCTGCTTTGGTTAAAGGGAATGTGTTATTGGGACCTGACATTGTTTAAATCAGGTTTTTATGTTCCATGTATTTTATTTCATATATTTTAACAATTTTTTTTTCATTATATAGTAATGGAATATCCATGTTGTGTATATAGTAAGAACAAAATGCAAATCTACCTAAAATGTAAAGATAAATGTAAAATGTAAATAGACATAATATACTTATGATGATTTGACAACCTTAAAAGAAGCCAAAACCTGAATTATAAATATATTTTTATAAAAAACTTAACATAACTAGGGATGATCGAATACCTCAAATATTCGGCTTTGCGAATATTTTCCGACTAGGTCGCCGCTATTCGACTATTCGCGAATATTCCATGCGCAATGTAAGTCTATGAGAAACCCGAATAACATCTATTCGGAACTATTCGGGCTTCCCATAGACTTACATTGCGCATCGAATATTCGCATAGCGGCGACCTATTCGGAAAATCTTCGCAAAGCCGAATATTTGAGGTATTCGATCATCCCTAAACATAACCCCTCATAGACTGCAGCCCTCTCTGTGCTCTGTCACTATTCCTGTGCTTTAAAAACCTTACTTTGCTCTCAATTCTGTTAATGATCTAATACTAACATCTACCATGATTAGAACCTACCACTTCTGTCTTTAAGACTTTTCTCATGCTGTTCCAGTTCTCTAGAATGCTCTATCCTAGTGTCTTGGGGTGTATGGAGACAGAACAGAGGCCCCTAGACTGGCCCTAAGACTTGTGACCCTGCGTTATCCCTTATTTCGAAGGTAAGTTTGATGGTAACCTGGTTCGATTCCCAAGCGTGACCCTAACTCCTGTCTCGACCTTGATCTTACTCCACCCCTCTCCCACTGCCTCGAGGCGGGCCAGAAAACACAATGACAAAATCCCACAAAAAGACATGGACAAGTGAGAACGAAAACTCGTACACAAAGAGTACAGAGCAGAAGCATCCATGTAACAGTTAGCCAGATAGGTAACCCTGGCTGCAGCATTAAGGATGGACTGTAGAGGAAAGAGTCTAGTTAGGGGGAGACCAATTAATAGAGAATTGCAGTAGTCAAGGCGGGAGTGCATCAGGGCCACAGTGAAGGTTTTTGTAGTTTCCATGGTATAAAAGGGGCAGATTCTAGAGATGTTCTTGAGGTGCAATCGACAGGAGTGGGCAACAGATTGTATATAGGAGGTGAAGGAGAAATCGGTGTCGAGCATAACCCTGACACAGTAAGCCTGCTGCCTAGGAATTTTTATTGCGGCACCACACACAGAGAGGGAGGTCAGGTTTAGGGAGGTTAAAAGATTAAGGTTAAAGGTTAAGTTTCAAACAGAGAGTAGACATGACCTTGGAAACTGCAGACAGTAGGTGGGCAGAACACCAGGGTACCAAATTTGTGTCTGCGGGTCAAACCACTGCCATGTCGCCTATGCTACATCCTTCACAATCTACTGTCCAGGAAGCAGGCGCTCATACATCCTGCCCACAAGCTGTGATTGCACAGACACAGCAAACATCAACCACATCCACTTTCTTGTCCAATTGTCCATGCCTGAGAGCTTAGAACAGAAGCGCAAATACCCAGCCACACACACCCACAGGCACAAAACCTAAACTTGCACATTGCCAAATTGCTAGATGTGGAGATGTTGCCATGTAGGTTTGTGGGAACACAGTGTTTCCATGATCTCTTGAATTTGGCTGCCCACATACAGTGTTCCCAGCCACCACTATTTTGTCTGGCGTGCCGTCCCCACATTACACAAGCATGTGTTAGACAATCTCAAACGTGCTCTGACCAATGCTATAACCAGGAAGGTTAGGCCAGGAAGGAAGGCCAAGAATAGCGGGCCCAACTTCTATCTGGGTTTCCGCCTCATCATATGCATCTTCCTGTCTCCCCTCCTCCTCTTCCCGCTCCTCATCCTCTGCTAAATTACCCTCCCCATCACTGCTAAGCTAAGCAGGGAACTGTGCAGTAGCGCATCGGCAAAGTGGCAACACGCTCTGCTGAAGCTGATCTGTTTAGGTCAGAAACCACATACTGCAGCAGAGCTGTGGCAAGGTATAAAAGAGCAGATTGATAAGTGGCTCTTCCCGCTGTACCTCTAACCCAGTCTGGTTGTCTGCGATAATGGGGGTAACCGGGTGGCGGCTTTAAAGGTGGACAAGCTGGTACATGTGCCATGCATGGCACCAGGGCCGGATTAAGGTTGGTGGGGGCCCCTGGGCAGAAAATCTGGTGGGGGCCCCATAACGTTAACATTTTTAGCCATAACAGTAGAGCGCGAACTGTACCATTTAGATAGAAATCCAATGAACATTTATCCTGTTCTGCCACATTCAGATTTACAGTACTACAATACAGACACAGTCCAGGATCACTCACAGCCGTCACTTATACACGGAAAGTAGAGTTAAGGCTGCTTTACACATTTCGATCTCGTATGCGATCACACACGCCCCCATCATATGTGCGGAACAGGCAATTTGTTGCCCGTGTCGCACAAACGATTACCCCCATCACACGTACCTTCCAAACGACCTCGCTGTGGGCAGCGAACATCCACTTCCTGGAGTGGGAGGGACATTCGGCATCACAGCGATGTCACACAGTGGCCGGCCAATAGAAGCGGAGGGGCGGAGATGAGCGGGGCGTAAACATCCCGCCCACCTCCTTCCTTCCGCATTGCCGGCAGTACGCAGGTAAGCTGCAGTTCATTGTTCCCGGGGTATCACACGGAGCGATGTGTGCTGCCTCAAGAACGATGAACAACCAGACGTTCAATTTTTAGAAAATGAACGACGTGTCAGCGATCAACGTTTTAACGCACAATCAGGGTCGCACGTAGCTGTCACACACTACAATATCACTAACGATGCCGGATGTGCGTCACTTACGACGTGACACATCGTTAGATATATTGTAGCGTGTAAAGCTTTACTCACATTTTTTACTGATCCCAATGTTAAGGCAGCCAGGGCCGGCTCCAGGTTTTTGTGGCCTCCAGGTGAAAGAGTCTCAGTGGACCCCATCCACACACAGACACGCACATACACATACAGGCATACATATACATATTTGAAGACAAATTCAGAAAAATACATATAAACAGACAAATATATGCACAGTCATATACACTGACATATATGCAGACACAGACACATTAGGGGTCGTGCGCACGTTGTGTAATTCCATGCATTTACACTGCGTATAGCACTGCAGTGTAAATGCATGCGTTCTGCGTCCCCTATACAAGCTATGTAGATTGTGCATGATACGCGTGCACGTAGCTTTTATGAACGCAGTGATTTGGGTGCTAAAATGTTGACCCAAATCTGTGCGTTCATAAAATGAGCATGTCAATTATTCCGTGCGCTATGGATGCAGCTCCCGCTCTGTCTATGGTGGGGGAAGCAGCCATAGCGCATGAAATCGGATTTTCTGTACAGAAAAACTGCATCCATTATGCAGTGTTTCTGCAGCGATTTGACACGCACATGTGCTGTCAAATCGCTGCAGAATATTCAGCAGTTACGTGTGCATGAGCCTTTACAGGTATTAATATGGGGAAGTCGCCAGCAGCCTCACTCACCTCTCCCGCTTGTTTCCGTCCAGCTCCTTCAGGACATGTGGCTGTGTTTCACGATGGCTGTCACTAACAGACATGACTGCACACTGACAGCACTGCTGTATATACATCACAGGAGGGGCAGGGGGCATAGACGTTACTGGAGTGGCAAACAGCTCTGGTGGTGTACTCATTACTAGAGTTGAGCGCGGTTCGTGGTTCGTGGTTCTCCAGTTCGCGGCTCGAGTGATTTTGGGGCATGTTCTAGATCGAACTAGAACTCGAGCTTTTTGCAAAAGCTCGGTAGTTCTAGAAACGTTCGAGAACGGTTCTAGCAGCCAAAAAACAGCTAAATCATAGCTTGGTTTCTGCTGTAATAGTGTAAGTCACTCTGTGAATCAAACTATTATCACATTTCAGTGTATAGTGTGCGTGAACAGCGCCTTCAGATCACTGCTGTTTCTATAATGGCGATCGCCATTTTTTTTTTTTTTTTTTCTTGTCTTCCTTCCCTAAGCGCGCGCGTCTTGTGGGGCGGGCCAGCATGTCAGCCAATCCCAGACACACACACAGCTAAGTGGACTTTGAGCCAGAGAAGCAACGGCATGTGTGATAGGATCTGCATGTCACATGTCCCTGCATTATAAAACCGGACATTTTCTTCACGGACGCCATTATCTGCCTTCTGCGTCTTTGGTGTCAGACATCACTGTCGCAGCTCCGTCTTCCTGAGTCCTATAGCCGATACAGCTGTATGCGCTGCATACACAGCGTTAGACAGCTTAGGGAGAGCACTTTATAGCAGTCCTTTTAAGGGCTCCAACCGGCAGGGTCAGAGAGCCATAGGTGACAGGTCCTGCAAACAGCAACAGCGTCTGTGTAGCCCAGGTCAGGGATTTCCTACCTGCATTTCACCATTAGGAGGGAATAGAAAGGCAGTCTTCCATTCCTCTACCCAGAGCACCACAATCCTGCCACTGTACCCTCTTGTCCTCTGCACACTCCAACTGATAACTAAGCCATTATACTAGCAAACACTCAGTGTACCTAGTGGCATCCTATACGTGGCTATTGGACTTTGCTATAGTCCCACTAGTGCAAAGACATTTGCAGAGCGCGTCTGCCTGCATTGCACACTACAACTCATTCTAACCAAGCCATTATACTAGCAAACACTCAGTGTACCTAGTGGCATCCTATACGTGGCTATTGGACTTTGCTATAGTCCCACTAGTGCAAAGACATTTGCAGAGCGCGTCTGCCTGCGTTGCACACTACAACTCATTCTAACCAAGCCATTATACTAGCAAACACTCAGTGTACCTAGTGGCATCCTATACGTGGCTATTGGACTTTGCTATAGTCCCACTAGTGCAAAGACATTTGCAGAGCGCGTCTGCCTGCGTTGCACACTACAACTCATTCTAACCAAGCCATTATACTAGCAAACACTCAGTGTACCTAGTGGCATCCTATACGTGGCTATTGGACTTTGCTATAGTCCCACTAGTGCAAAGACATTTGCAGAGCGCGTCTGCCTGCGTTGCACACTACAACTCATTCTAACCAAGCCATTATACTAGCAAACACTCAGTGTACCTAGTGGCATCCTATACGTGGCTATTGGACTTTGCTATAGTCCCACTAGTGCAAAGACATTTGCAGAGCGCGTCTGCCTGCGTTGCACACTACAACTCATTCTAACCAAGCCATTATACTAGCAAACACTCAGTGTACCTAGTGGCATCCTATACGTGGCTATTGGACTTTGCTATAGTCCCACTAGTGCAAAGACATTTGCAGAGCGCGTCTGCCTGCGTTGCACACTACAACTCATTCTAACCAAGCCATTATACTAGCAAACACTCAGTGTACCTAGTGGCATCCTATACGTGGCTATTGGACTTTGCTATAGTCCCACTAGTGCAAAGACATTTGCAGAGCGCGTCTGCCTGCGTTGCACACTACAACTCATTCTAACCAAGCCATTATACTAGCAAACACTCAGTGTACCTAGTGGCATCCTATACGTGGCTATTGGACTTTGCTATAGTCCCACTAGTGCAAAGACATTTGCAGAGCGCGTCTGCCTGCGTTGCACACTACAACTCATTCTAACCAAGCCATTATACTAGCAAACACTCAGTGTACCTAGTGGCATCCTATACGTGGCTATTGGACTTTGCTATAGTCCCACTAGTGCAAAGACATTTGCAGAGCGCGTCTGCCTGCGTTGCACACTACAACTCATTCTAACCAAGCCATTATACTAGCAAACACTCAGTGTACCTAGTGGCATCCTATACGTGGCTATTGGACTTTGCTATAGTCCCACTAGTGCAAAGACATTTGCAGAGCGCGTCTGCCTGCGTTGCACACTACAACTCATTCTAACCAAGCCATTATACTAGCAAACACTCAGTGTACCTAGTGGCATCCTATACGTGGCTATTGGACTTTGCTATAGTCCCACTAGTGCAAAGACATTTGCAGAGCGCGTCTGCCTGCGTTGCACACTACAACTCATTCTAACCAAGCCATTATACTAGCAAACACTCAGTGTACCTAGTGGCATCCTATACGTGGCTATTGGACTTTGCTATAGTCCCACTAGTGCAAAGACATTTGCAGAGCGCGTCTGCCTGCGTTGCACACTACAACTCATTCTAACCAAGCCATTATACTAGCAAACACTCAGTGTACCTAGTGGCATCCTATACGTGGCTATTGGACTTTGCTATAGTCCCACTAGTGCAAAGACATTTGCAGAGCGCGTCTGCCTGCGTTGCACACTACAACTCATTCTAACCAAGCCATTATACTAGCAAACACTCAGTGTACCTAGTGGCATCCTATACGTGGCTATTGGACTTTGCTATAGTCCCACTAGTGCAAAGACATTTGCAGAGCGCGTCTGCCTGCGTTGCACACTACAACTCATTCTAACCAAGCCATTATACTAGCAAACACTCAGTGTACCTAGTGGCATCCTATACGTGGCTATTGGACTTTGCTATAGTCCCACTAGTGCAAAGACATTTGCAGAGCGCGTCTGCCTGCGTTGCACACTACAACTCATTCTAACCAAGCCATTATACTAGCAAACACTCAGTGTACCTAGTGGCATCCTATACGTGGCTATTGGACTTTGCTATAGTCCCACTAGTGCAAAGACATTTGCAGAGCGCGTCTGCCTGCGTTGCACACTACAACTCATTCTAACCAAGCCATTATACTAGCAAACACTCAGTGTACCTAGTGGCATCCTATACGTGGCTATTGGACTTTGCTATAGTCCCACTAGTGCAAAGACATTTGCAGAGCGCGTCTGCCTGCGTTGCACACTACAACTCATTCTAACCAAGCCATTATACTAGCAAACACTCAGTGTACCTAGTGGCATCCTATACGTGGCTATTGGACTTTGCTATAGTCCCACTAGTGCAAAGACATTTGCAGAGCGCGTCTGCCTGCGTTGCACACTACAACTCATTCTAACCAAGCCATTATACTAGCAAACACTCAGTGTACCTAGTGGCATCCTATACGTGGCTATTGGACTTTGCTATAGTCCCACTAGTGCAAAGACATTTGCAGAGCGCGTCTGCCTGCGTTGCACACTACAACTCATTCTAACCAAGCCATTATACTAGCAAACACTCAGTGTACCTAGTGGCATCCTATACGTGGCTATTGGACTTTGCTATAGTCCCACTAGTGCAAAGACATTTGCAGAGCGCGTCTGCCTGCGTTGCACACTACAACTCATTCTAACCAAGCCATTATACTAGCAAACACTCAGTGTACCTAGTGGCATCCTATACGTGGCTATTGGACTTTGCTATAGTCCCACTAGTGCAAAGACATTTGCAGAGCGCGTCTGCCTGCGTTGCACACTACAACTCATTCTAACCAAGCCATTATACTAGCAAACACTCAGTGTACCTAGTGGCATCCTATACGTGGCTATTGGACTTTGCTATAGTCCCACTAGTGCAAAGACATTTGCAGAGCGCGTCTGCCTGCGTTGCACACTACAACTCATTCTAACCAAGCCATTATACTAGCAAACACTCAGTGTACCTAGTGGCATCCTATACGTGGCTATTGGACTTTGCTATAGTCCCACTAGTGCAAAGACATTTGCAGAGCGCGTCTGCCTGCGTTGCACACTACAACTCATTCTAACCAAGCCATTATACTAGCAAACACTCAGTGTACCTAGTGGCATCCTATACGTGGCTATTGGACTTTGCTATAGTCCCACTAGTGCAAAGACATTTGCAGAGCGCGTCTGCCTGCGTTGCACACTACAACTCATTCTAACCAAGCCATTATACTAGCAAACACTCAGTGTACCTAGTGGCATCCTATACGTGGCTATTGGACTTTGCTATAGTCCCACTAGTGCAAAGACATTTGCAGAGCGCGTCTGCCTGCGTTGCACACTACAACTCATTCTAACCAAGCCATTATACTAGCAAACACTCAGTGTACCTAGTGGCATCCTATACGTGGCTATTGGACTTTGCTATAGTCCCACTAGTGCAAAGACATTTGCAGAGCGCGTCTGCCTGCGTTGCACACTACAACTCATTCTAACCAAGCCATTATACTAGCAAACACTCAGTGTACCTAGTGGCATCCTATACGTGGCTATTGGACTTTGCTATAGTCCCACTAGTGCAAAGACATTTGCAGAGCGCGTCTGCCTGCGTTGCACACTACAACTCATTCTAACCAAGCCATTATACTAGCAAACACTCAGTGTACCTAGTGGCATCCTATACGTGGCTATTGGACTTTGCTATAGTCCCACTAGTGCAAAGACATTTGCAGAGCGCGTCTGCCTGCGTTGCACACTACAACTCATTCTAACCAAGCCATTATACTAGCAAACACTCAGTGTACCTAGTGGCATCCTATACGTGGCTATTGGACTTTGCTATAGTCCCACTAGTGCAAAGACATTTGCAGAGCGCGTCTGCCTGCGTTGCACACTACAACTCATTCTAACCAAGCCATTATACTAGCAAACACTCAGTGTACCTAGTGGCATCCTATACGTGGCTATTGGACTTTGCTATAGTCCCACTAGTGCAAAGACATTTGCAGAGCGCGTCTGCCTGCGTTGCACACTACAACTCATTCTAACCAAGCCATTATACTAGCAAACACTCAGTGTACCTAGTGGCATCCTATACGTGGCTATTGGACTTTGCTATAGTCCCACTAGTGCAAAGACATTTGCAGAGCGCGTCTGCCTGCGTTGCACACTACAACTCATTCTAACCAAGCCATTATACTAGCAAACACTCAGTGTACCTAGTGGCATCCTATACGTGGCTATTGGACTTTGCTATAGTCCCACTAGTGCAAAGACATTTGCAGAGCGCGTCTGCCTGCGTTGCACACTACAACTCATTCTAACCAAGCCATTATACTAGCAAACACTCAGTGTACCTAGTGGCATCCTATACGTGGCTATTGGACTTTGCTATAGTCCCACTAGTGCAAAGACATTTGCAGAGCGCGTCTGCCTGCGTTGCACACTACAACTCATTCTAACCAAGCCATTATACTAGCAAACACTCAGTGTACCTAGTGGCATCCTATACGTGGCTATTGGACTTTGCTATAGTCCCACTAGTGCAAAGACATTTGCAGAGCGCGTCTGCCTGCGTTGCACACTACAACTCATTCTAACCAAGCCATTATACTAGCAAACACTCAGTGTACCTAGTGGCATCCTATACGTGGCTATTGGACTTTGCTATAGTCCCACTAGTGCAAAGACATTTGCAGAGCGCGTCTGCCTGCGTTGCACACTACAACTCATTCTAACCAAGCCATTATACTAGCAAACACTCAGTGTACCTAGTGGCATCCTATACGTGGCTATTGGACTTTGCTATAGTCCCACTAGTGCAAAGACATTTGCAGAGCGCGTCTGCCTGCGTTGCACACTACAACTCATTCTAACCAAGCCATTATACTAGCAAACACTCAGTGTACCTAGTGGCATCCTATACGTGGCTATTGGACTTTGCTATAGTCCCACTAGTGCAAAGACATTTGCAGAGCGCGTCTGCCTGCGTTGCACACTACAACTCATTCTAACCAAGCCATTATACTAGCAAACACTCAGTGTACCTAGTGGCATCCTATACGTGGCTATTGGACTTTGCTATAGTCCCACTAGTGCAAAGACATTTGCAGAGCGCGTCTGCCTGCGTTGCACACTACAACTCATTCTAACCAAGCCATTATACTAGCAAACACTCAGTGTACCTAGTGGCATCCTATACGTGGCTATTGGACTTTGCTATAGTCCCACTAGTGCAAAGACATTTGCAGAGCGCGTCTGCCTGCGTTGCACACTACAACTCATTCTAACCAAGCCATTATACTAGCAAACACTCAGTGTACCTAGTGGCATCCTATACGTGGCTATTGGACTTTGCTATAGTCCCACTAGTGCAAAGACATTTGCAGAGCGCGTCTGCCTGCGTTGCACACTACAACTCATTCTAACCAAGCCATTATACTAGCAAACACTCAGTGTACCTAGTGGCATCCTATACGTGGCTATTGGACTTTGCTATAGTCCCACTAGTGCAAAGACATTTGCAGAGCGCGTCTGCCTGCGTTGCACACTACAACTCATTCTAACCAAGCCATTATACTAGCAAACACTCAGTGTACCTAGTGGCATCCTATACGTGGCTATTGGACTTTGCTATAGTCCCACTAGTGCAAAGACATTTGCAGAGCGCGTCTGCCTGCGTTGCACACTACAACTCATTCTAACCAAGCCATTATACTAGCAAACACTCAGTGTACCTAGTGGCATCCTATACGTGGCTATTGGACTTTGCTATAGTCCCACTAGTGCAAAGACATTTGCAGAGCGCGTCTGCCTGCGTTGCACACTACAACTCATTCTAACCAAGCCATTATACTAGCAAACACTCAGTGTACCTAGTGGCATCCTATACGTGGCTATTGGACTTTGCTATAGTCCCACTAGTGCAAAGACATTTGCAGAGCGCGTCTGCCTGCGTTGCACACTACAACTCATTCTAACCAAGCCATTATACTAGCAAACACTCAGTGTACCTAGTGGCATCCTATACGTGGCTATTGGACTTTGCTATAGTCCCACTAGTGCAAAGACATTTGCAGAGCGCGTCTGCCTGCGTTGCACACTACAACTCATTCTAACCAAGCCATTATACTAGCAAACACTCAGTGTACCTAGTGGCATCCTATACGTGGCTATTGGACTTTGCTATAGTCCCACTAGTGCAAAGACATTTGCAGAGCGCGTCTGCCTGCGTTGCACACTACAACTCATTCTAACCAAGCCATTATACTAGCAAACACTCAGTGTACCTAGTGGCATCCTATACGTGGCTATTGGACTTTGCTATAGTCCCACTAGTGCAAAGACATTTGCAGAGCGCGTCTGCCTGCGTTGCACACTACAACTCATTCTAACCAAGCCATTATACTAGCAAACACTCAGTGTACCTAGTGGCATCCTATACGTGGCTATTGGACTTTGCTATAGTCCCACTAGTGCAAAGACATTTGCAGAGCGCGTCTGCCTGCGTTGCACACTACAACTCATTCTAACCAAGCCATTATACTAGCAAACACTCAGTGTACCTAGTGGCATCCTATACGTGGCTATTGGACTTTGCTATAGTCCCACTAGTGCAAAGACATTTGCAGAGCGCGTCTGCCTGCGTTGCACACTACAACTCATTCTAACCAAGCCATTATACTAGCAAACACTCAGTGTACCTAGTGGCATCCTATACGTGGCTATTGGACTTTGCTATAGTCCCACTAGTGCAAAGACATTTGCAGCACGTCTGCCTGCGTTGCACACTCCAACTAATTATAACTAAGTTGCATTGTCAGGGATATTTATTCTTTATTATTCTGCTGTTAATAAAGCTAGACCACCACTGCAATCTTCACCACCTCTCAATTTTTACTACCACATTTTCAGTCCACAATCTTGTCGCAATCAACATGAGTGGCAAAATGACAGATGCTGGTGGAAAGGGGAAGAGGCGTGGTGGAAAAGGCAAAAAAGGTTTTGTCCGTGGGGAAGGTGGCAAAGCTCCATTATCATCTGCTGAAGATAGACCATCTACCAGCAAAAGTAAGATGTCTACTACTTACCGTGGACAATCCGATGTGCTCCCTTTTTTACGGACACGAACAACAGGAAGAAAGGTAGATGATGGGCAAAAAAGGAAAATGCTTGAATGGATCTCAAGTGGTCCAACAAGTGCCCTCTCAGCCACTTCAAGTACCGCATCCAAAAAACACCAGTCCTCTGAGTTGTCATCCCAATCACACTTGATTTCTCCCAGCTCTGAAGTCTCCATCAGCCCTGCACAGTATGGTGGAACTGAGATGGCTGAGTCTGCAGAGCTGTTCAGTCACACTATAGCCTGGGAATCAGAGGTCTGCTCCCAAGCTACAGTGAGTACAGAACAGGAAATGGTCTGCAGTGATGCCCAGAACCTTTGTGACTCAGATTCAGGCCGTGAGGACCAAGTTTCTGAGCATAATGTTGACCCTTTGTCACAAACTGTAACACCTGTGGTTATAGACAATGAGGAACATACTGATGAAGATGAGACGCAGATACCCGATTGGGATGACAACTTAAATATTCCGTCAGGGCAAGAAGAGGCTCGGTCTGAGGGGGAGGGGAGTGCAAACACAACAATTGATGATGACGTTCTAGATCCCACCTACTGTCAACCCCCAGTCAGGCACTCGAGGAGGTCAACAGAGGCGGTGGAGGAGGATGCAACCGACGACGAAGTTACCTTGCGCCTTCCTGGACAGAGTCGGAGCACTGGTAGCACGTCTACAACTGCATCCTCAGCCACCACTCTGCCTATGAGCATTATTCGGGGTGGATCAACAGGTCGCATGGCCTCTAAGCCTTGCCTAGCCTGGTCCTTTTTTCACATCGAAAAAGATCGCCCAACTCATGTGATATGTAACATTTGTCATGATTCTCTTAGTAGAGGTCAAAAGCTCAGCAGTTTGACAACTTCTTCCATGAATCGTCACATGAATAAATATCATAAGTCCCGGTGGGAAGCTCACCGTGCTGCAATGCGGCCTAGCGGAGCGAACCATCCACCGCCCGCCCCTTCCACTGCATCCGCGCGCTCTTCATCTTCTAGGACTGTGGGGACAGCTGCCACACCTGTTTTTCCACGCAAAACTTCCACCACTGTAACCGCAACAGGCAGTTTGCTTGTAAGGTCGTCAGTTGGTTTGGAAGGGGAAACAAGTGAGTGTGTACAGCTCTCTCAGACATCGATAGCACCAACGTTGGATGAAGGCAACATCATGTCTCCGCCTGCACTTTCCTCACAAACCTGCATTTTTCCAGGGACACCCTACTCAACACCGTCTACACACAGCAGCCAGATCTCTGTCCCTCAGATGTGGTCAAATAAAAGGCCACTTCCTCCGACCCATGACAAAGCTAAGAGGTTGACTCTATCCCTCTGTAAGCTGTTGGCTACCGAAATGCTGCCTTTCCGCCTAGTGGACACACAGGATTTTAGAGACCTTATGTCTGTCGCTGTGCCCCAGTACCAGATGCCTAGTCGCCACTACTTCTCTAAGAAAGGTGTGCCCGCGCTACACCAGCATGTCGCACACAACATCACCGCTTCCTTGAGAAACTCTGTGTGTGAACGGGTGCATTTCACCACCGATACTTGGACCAGTAAGCATGGACAGGGACGTTACATGTCGCTGACTGGGCACTGGGTAACTATGGTGATAGATGGTGAAGGGTCTGCTGCACAAGTCTTGCCGTCCCCACGACTTGTGTGTCAATCCTCTGTCTGTCCAAGTTCCGCCACTGCTTCTGCATCCTCCACCTCATCTGGGTCCTCCACCTCCGCCCCAAGCCTGCCTGGTCAGGCCACCAGCGTTCTCACTGCGCAGAAGGAATCACGCACCCCTCATTACTATGCTGGCAGCAGAGCGCAACGGCATCAGGCGGTCTTTAGCTTGACATGTCTTGGTAATAAGAGTCACACAGCTGAGGAGTTGTGGTCAGCTTTGCGGTCCGAGTTTAATAAATGGTTGTCTCCACTCAAACTGCAGCCTGGTAAGGCCGTGTGCGACAATGCTGCAAACCTGGGTGCGGCACTTCGCCTGGGCAAGGTGACACACGTACCTTGTATGGCTCACGTGTTGAACCTTGTCGTGCAGCAATTTTTAACACACTATCCCGGCCTAGATGGCCTTCTGAACAGGGCACGAAAACTGTCAGCTCACTTCCGCCGTTCAAGCGCCGCAGCAGAGCGACTTGCATCGCTCCAGAAGTCTTTCGGCCTGCCGGTTCATCGCCTGAAATGCGATGTGGCGACACGCTGGAATTCAACTCTCCACATGTTACAGCGACTGTGGCAGCACCGCAGAGCCCTGGTGCAATACGTCATGACGTATAGCCTGGGCCAACGAGATGCAGAGGTGGGGCAGATCACCCTGATGGAGTGGTCTCAGATCAAGGACCTATGCACCCTTCTGCACAGTTTCGACATGGCGACGAATATGTTTAGCTCTGACAATGCCATTATCAGCATGACGATTCCAGTCATTTACATGCTGGAGCACACGCTAAACACTATTCGGAGTCAGGGGGTGGGACAACATGAAGGGGAGGAACTACAGGAGGATTCATATGCGCAAGGGACAACAACATCACGAAGGTCCAGACGTTCATCATCACCAACGCAGCAGGCATGGGACCATGGGGGACAGGGATCGACAAGGGCGCATAGTAGCAGGCGAAATGTTGAGCAAGGTGCAGGAGAACATGAAGAAATGGAGGACGAACTGTCCATGGACATGGAAGACTCAGCGGATGAGGGAGACCTTGGTCAAATTTCAGTTGAAAGAGGTTGGGGTCAGATGTCAGAGGAAGAAAGAACGGGTAGCACCTCTATGCCACAAACACAGCATGGACTTGGTCCGCATGGCTGCGCAAGACACATGAGTGCCTTTTTGTTGCACTACCTCCAACATGACAGTCGTATTGTCAAAATTAGAAGTGATGATGACTACTGGATTGCCACACTATTAGATCCCCGGTACAAGTCCAAATTTTGTGACATAATTCCAGCCATAGAAAGGGACGCACGTATGCAGGAGTATCAGCAGAAGCTGTTACTAGATCTTAGCTCGGCTTTTCCACCAAACAACCGTGCAGGTGCAGGGAGTGAATCTCCCAGTTGTAACTTGACAAACATGGGACGGTCTCGTCATCTTCAACAGTCTACCCGTACCAGTAGGACCTTTTCTGGTGCCGGTAACAGCAATTTTATGGAATCTTTTCATAATTTTTTTAGACCCTCTTTTGCAAGGCCACCAGAGACAACAAGTCTGACACATAGTCAACGGCTGGAGAGGATGATACAGGAGTATCTCCAAATGAACATCGATGCCATGACTGTGCAACTGGAGCCTTGCTCCTTTTGGGCTTCAAACCTACAAAAATGGCCAGAGCTCGCAACTTACGCCTTGGAGATTTTGTCGTGTCCAGCTGCCAGCGTTGTCTCTGAACGTGTATTCAGTGCTGCTGGGTGTGTGCTGACAGATAAGCGCACGCGTCTGTCCAGTGACAATGTGGACAGACTGACGTTCATCAAAATGAACAAGTCATGGATCCAGAAGGAATTTACTACCCCTGTGTCATTCTGGGGAGAGTAAATGCTTGTGGATTTGGAATGTGCTTGATGCAAATCAAAACATCCTGTTTGCAACTAGGGCCCAAGTGCTGCCACTGATGGGGTGGGTGTCTGTGTGGCCCAATTTTTGGAAAAAAGGGAGACTCCGCTTGGAGTAACCCTTGCTTGCTGTGTTTTTAAAAGAAGCCAAGATGAACAGAGCTGGGATCAGGAAAGACTTTGCTACCTACCCCGGTGTCATCCTGGGGACGGCTAAGAATAGCGTATTTTTGAATGTGCTTGATGCAAATCAAAACATCCTGTTTGCAACTAGGGCCCAAGTGCTGCCACTGATGGGGTGGGTGTCTGTGTGGCCCAATTTTTGGAAAAAAGGGAGACTCCGCTTGGAGTAACCCTTGCTTACATTGTTTTTAAAAGAAGCCAAGATGAACAAGTCATGGGTCAGCAAAGACTTTGCTACCTACCCCGGTGTCATCCTGGGGACGGCTAAGAATAGCGTATTTTTGAATGTGCTTGATGCAAATCAAAACATCCTGTTTGCAACTAGGGCCCAAGTGCTGCCACTGATGGGGTGGGTGTCTGTGTGGCCCAATTTTTGGAAAAAAGGGAGACTCCGCTTGGAGTAACCCTTGCTTGCTGTGTTTTTAAAAGAAGCCAAGATGAACAGAGCTGGGATCAGGAAAGACTTTGCTACCTACCCCGGTGTCATCCTGGGGACGGATAAGAATGGCGTATTTTTGAATGTGCTTGATGCAAATCTAGCTGTGAAGTGTACAACTGGGGCACAACTGCTGCCACTGAATGGGTGGGTGTGTGTGGGGCCCAATTTTTGGAAAAAAGGGGAGACTCCGCTTGGAGTAACCCTTGCTTACATTGTTTTTAAAAGAAGCCAAGATGAACAAGTCATGGGTCAGCAAAGACTTTGCTACCTACCCCAGTGTCATCCTGGGGACGGCTAAGAATAGCGTATTTTTGAATGTGCTTGATGCAAATCAAAACATCCTGTTTGCAACTAGGGCCCAAGTGCTGCCACTGATGGGGTGGGTGTCTGTGTGGCCCAATTTTTGGAAAAAAAGGGAGACTCCGCTTGGAGTAACCCTTGCTTACATTGTTTTTAAAAGAAGCCAAGATGAACAGAGCTGGGATCAGGAAAGACTTTGCTACCTACCCCGGTGTCATCCTGGGGACGGATAAGAATGGCGTATTTTGGAATGTGCTTGATGCAAATCTAGCTGTGAAGTGTACAACTGGGGCACAACTGCTGCCACTGAATGGGTGGGTGTGTGGGGCCCAATTTTGGGAAAAAAAGGGAGACTCCGCTTGGAGTAACCCTTGCTTGCTGTGTTTTTAAAAGAAGCCAAGATGAACAGAGCTGGGATCAGGAAAGACTTTATCTACCTACCCCGGTGTCATACTGGGGACGGATAAGAATGGCGTATTTTGGAATGTGCTTGATGCAAATCTAGCTGTGAAGTGTACAACTGGGGCACAACTGCTGCCACTGAATGGGTGGGTGTGTGGGGCCCAATTTTTGGAAAAAAAGGGAGACTCCGCTTGGAGTAACCCTTGCTTGCTGTGTTTTTAAAAGAAGCCAAGATGAACAGAGCTGGGATCAGGAAAGACTTTGCTACCTACCCCGGTGTCATCCTGGGGACGGATAAGAATGGCGTATTTTGGAATGTGCTTGATGCAAATCTAGCTGTGAAGTGTACAACTGGGGCACAACTGCTGCCACTGAATGGGTGGGTGTGTGGGGCCCAATTTTGGGAAAAAAAGGGAGACTCCGCTTGGAGTAACCCTTGCTTGCTGTGTTTTTAAAAGAAGCCAAGATGAACAGAGCTGGGATCAGGAAAGACTTTATCTACCTACCCCGGTGTCATACTGGGGACGGATAAGAATGGCGTATTTTGGAATGTGCTTGATGCAAATCTAGCTGTGAAGTGTACAACTGGGGCACAACTGCTGCCACTGAATGGGTGGGTGTGTGGGGCCCAATTTTTGGAAAAAAAGGGAGACTCCGCTTGGAGTAACCCTTGCTTGCTGTGTTTTTAAAAGAAGCCAAGATGAACAGAGCTGGGATCAGGAAAGACTTTGCTACCTACCCCGGTGTCATCCTGGGGACGAATAAGAATGGCGTATTTTTGAATGTGCTTGATGCAAATCTAGCTGTGAAGTGTACAACTGGGGCACAACTGCTGCCACTGAATGGGTGGGTGTGTGTGGGGCCCAATTTTTGGAAAAAAGGGGAGACTCCGCTTGGAGTAACCCTTGCTTACATTGTTTTTAAAAGAAGCCAAGATGAACAAGTCATGGGTCAGCAAAGACTTTGCTACCTACCCCAGTGTCATCCTGGGGACGGCTAAGAATAGCGTATTTTTGAATGTGCTTGATGCAAATCAAAACATCCTGTTTGCAACTAGGGCCCAAGTGCTGCCACTGATGGGGTGGGTGTCTGTGTGGCCCAATTTTTGGAAAAAAAGGGAGACTCCGCTTGGAGTAACCCTTGCTTACATTGTTTTTAAAAGAAGCCAAGATGAACAGAGCTGGGATCAGGAAAGACTTTGCTACCTACCCCGGTGTCATCCTGGGGACGG
Organism: Anomaloglossus baeobatrachus; assembly: GCF_048569485.1. Taxonomy (NCBI): domain Eukaryota; kingdom Metazoa; phylum Chordata; class Amphibia; order Anura; family Aromobatidae; genus Anomaloglossus; species Anomaloglossus baeobatrachus. The sequence goes on along the minus strand of NC_134354.1, from coordinate 105,067,678 downwards.
ATAAGAATGGCGTATTTTGGAATGTGCTTGATGCAAATCTAGCTGTGAAGTGTACAACTGGGGCACAACTGCTGCCACTGAATGGGTGGGTGTGTGGGGCCCAATTTTGGGAAAAAAAGGGAGACTCCGCTTGGAGTAACCCTTGCTTGCTGTGTTTTTAAAAGAAGCCAAGATGAACAGAGCTGGGATCAGGAAAGACTTTATCTACCTACCCCGGTGTCATACTGGGGACGGATAAGAATGGCGTATTTTGGAATGTGCTTGATGCAAATCTAGCTGTGAAGTGTACAACTGGGGCACAACTGCTGCCACTGAATGGGTGGGTGTGTGGGGCCCAATTTTTGGAAAAAAAGGGAGACTCCGCTTGGAGTAACCCTTGCTTGCTGTGTTTTTAAAAGAAGCCAAGATGAACAGAGCTGGGATCAGGAAAGACTTTGCTACCTACCCCGGTGTCATCCTGGGGACGGATAAGAATGGCGTATTTTTGAATGTGCTTGATGCAAATCTAGCTGTGAAGTGTACAACTGGGGCACAACTGCTGCCACTGAATGGGTGGGTGTGTGTGGGGCCCAATTTTTGGAAAAAAGGGGAGACTCCGCTTGGAGTAACCCTTGCTTACATTGTTTTTAAAAGAAGCCAAGATGAACAAGTCATGGGTCAGCAAAGACTTTGCTACCTACCCCAGTGTCATCCTGGGGACGGCTAAGAATAGCGTATTTTTGAATGTGCTTGATGCAAATCAAAACATCCTGTTTGCAACTAGGGCCCAAGTGCTGCCACTGATGGGGTGGGTGTCTGTGTGGCCCAATTTTTGGAAAAAAGGGAGACTCCGCTTGGAGTAACCCTTGCTTGCTGTGTTTTTAAAAGAAGCCAAGATGAACAGAGCTGGGATCAGGAAAGACTTTGCTACCTACCCCGGTGTCATCCTGTGGACGGCTAAGAATAGCGTATTTTTGAATGTGCTTGATGCAAATCAAAACATCCTGTTTGCAACTAGGGCCCAAGTGCTGCCACTGATGGGGTGGGTGTCTGTGTGGCCCAATTTTTGGAAAAAAGGGAGACTCCGCTTGGAGTAACCCTTGCTTGCTGTGTTTTTAAAAGAAGCCAAGATGAACAGAGCTGGGATCAGGAAAGACTTTGCTACCTACCCCGGTGTCATCCTGGGGACGGCTAAGAATAGCGTATTTTTGAATGTGCTTGATGCAAATCAAAACATCCTGTTTGCAACTAGGGCCCAAGTGCTGCCACTGATGGGGTGGGTGTCTGTGTGGCCCAATTTTTGGAAAAAAGGGAGACTCCGCTTGGAGTAACCCTTGCTTACATTGTTTTTAAAAGAAGCCAAGATGAACAAGTCATGGGTCAGCAAAGACTTTGCTACCTACCCCGGTGTCATCCTGGGGACGGCTAAGAATAGCGTATTTTTGAATGTGCTTGATGCAAATCAAAACATCCTGTTTGCAACTAGGGCCCAAGTGCTGCCACTGATGGGGTGGGTGTCTGTGTGGCCCAATTTTTGGAAAAAAGGGAGACTCCGCTTGGAGTAACCCTTGCTTACATTGTTTTTAAAAGAAGCCAAGATGAACAAGTCATGGGTCAGCAAAGACTTTGCTACCTACCCCGGTGTCATCCTGGGGACGGCTAAGAATAGCGTATTTTTGAATGTGCTTGATGCAAATCAAAACATCCTGTTTGCAACTAGGGCCCAAGTGCTGCCACTGATGGGGTGGGTGTCTGTGTGGCCCAATTTTTGGAAAAAAGGGAGACTCCGCTTGGAGTAACCCTTGCTTACATTGTTTTTAAAAGAAGCCAAGATGAACAAGTCATGGGTCAGCAAAGACTTTGCTACCTACCCCAGTGTCATCCTGGGGACGGCTAAGAATAGCGTATTTTTGAATGTGCTTGATGCAAATCAAAACATCCTGTTTGCAACTAGGGCCCAAGTGCTGCCACTGATGGGGTGGGTGTCTGTGTGGCCCAATTTTTGGAAAAAAGGGAGACTCCGCTTGGAGTAACCCTTGCTTGCTGTGTTTTTAAAAGAAGCCAAGATGAACAGAGCTGGGATCAGGAAAGACTTTGCTACCTACCCCGGTGTCATCCTGTGG